>NC_138380.1:69767671-69793290 GCF_054177405.1 Leptonychotes weddellii | reverse complement strand
TGGGTGCTCAGCGTGGTCTGGTCGATATCCAGCTCAATTCCAGGGACCAGTTGAAATAGGGTCACCTACCCCTCCACCATCTTTCCCCCCTCCACTAGTTTGGACTTTCATTGCAACATCTACCTGTTGTAGTTAAGCAAAAATACAGTGAGTAGAAGATTGCATCAATCAAGGGTTTGACAAGTAGAAGCTGATCAGAGTAGAAATGCCTTAGAATGACTCACCTAGATTGAAAAGCTGACAGCTACAATGAAGTAATAATTAAGATTAAATGAAATACTTTAACAAAACAGACTTATTTATTTATTTATTTATTTGACAGAGGGAGAGAGACAGCAAAACCAGGAACACAAGCAGAGGGAGTGGGAGAGGGAGAAGCAGGCTTCCCGCAGAATGGGCAACCCGACATGGGGCTCAATCCCAGGACCCTGGGATCATGACCTGAACTGAAGGCAGACACTTAATGACTGAGCCACCCAGGTGCCCAAAAGCAGACTGATTTAGATAATCTTTTGAGTTTATTAGAAAACAGGTTCTTAAAAAAAAAAAAAAGAAAACAGGTTCCTGATTGAATAATCAATAAAAAATGAACTTTTGTTGTTTATTATTAGAGATGCGTTGTCCCATTGAAGCTGACATGGCAATAAACTTCAGTTTTGATTTTGCTTTGTGGGGTGGGAGTGGCAGGTTGGGAGAACCCACAAAACAGTTCCTCCTCCAGTGTGAATGCAATAGGTTTAAAAACACAAGATTGATTTTTTTTTTTTTTTTTTTTAAGAGAGGGGCCAGAGGGCAGAGGGAGAGGGAGGCTCCACACCCAGCATGGAACCCAACATGGGGCTCAATCTCACAACCCTGAGATCATGACTTGAGCTGAAATCAAGAGTCAGATGCTTAACCGCCTGAGCCACCCAGGTGCCCCCAAAAAACACAAGACTGATTTTAATGACACATAGGGTGTTCTATATAGTGTGTTGATGAGTTTGAACTTTTATACTGAACAGATTTTTCACAGAATGACGTGCAATGGGAGTAAGATAAAGTCAGGGAAGAGGGAAGCCCAGAAATTGGATTCATTCAAGAGAAAAAGGAGTGATAGACATTAAACAATGTTCTCTTTTGTGTGCTCTGGGGGGCCCAGTACAATTTATGAAGGCATGATTGCTCTTTCTGCTTCCTCTATGATGGTAAATATAGGTAAGTTTCCTTTGGTTTGAAATACTGAGTGTCTAGAGGTCTTGGATAACATATCTCAAAATATCTGTTCAGAAATAAGTTGAAACTAATAGCTGGTGGGAATTCTAAGTAAGAAACTATCCAATAAATGGAAATTATGGAAAGGAATTCAAGTGAGTAAGTTAAATCATGAAAATACTTGACACAGTTTGTAATAGAGAAGGGTACAGACTATATTTATTTTGGCAAATAACATAAAATAAGCTAAAAGATAGGGTGCTGGGTGCTGCCGGCCTTGATGAAGCATGCCTTTATGACATGCACTGCCTATAAAGAGGGCCAAGTGGCATGACATGGCAAGTGGCCTTCAGGATAAGAGGGCTTCAGTCCTCCAACCGCATGAAGCTGAATTCTGCCAATAACGATGTGATCTTGAACAAGAGGATCTTGAGCTTCAGATGAGCCCATAACCTCCACTGGCACCTTAACTGCATCTTGTTAGACCCTGAGCAAAAGACTAGGGTCAGTCAAACTACAACTCCTGGCCCACAGATTGTGAGGTAATAAATATGTGCTGGTTTTAGTCACCAAGTTTTTAGTAATTTGTTACACAGCAATAAAAAAAAAAAAACACGTATACAGAGGGAACTAGGAAAAAGTTTTACTAGTCAAATGCTCCTTGAGAAAAGCAATCACTAAGCTAAGTCTAAAGAATGTTTATGATAGGGGCACCTAGGTGGGTCAGTCAGTTAAGCGTCTGCCTTCGGCTCAGGTCATGATCCCGGGGTCCTGGGATCGAGCCCCACATCAGGCTCCCTGCTCAGAGGAGAGTCTGCTATTCCCTTTCAGCTTGCTCATGCTCGCTCACTCTCTCTCTCAAATAAATAAATACAATCTTAAAAAAAAATGTTTATTATATGAGCAAAGTCTGCACATTGTGTTGACAAGCCCCCACTTACTTTTCCATTCAGTACTTTGACATAAGTTGCTGTTGTGGTCCCCTGACCCTTGCAAAAAGGTTTTTTAATGATGCATATATGTCTTAGGAAGAAAAAAATGATTGGGGAGATTTTGTCTATCAATTCATTGGCCATCTTAAATTGTTTCCCGCTTGCCCTCAAGTGACAATTTCTGCTTCCTGATATCTAGACCTAAACCAACTGTATCTTGCTGACTTGCCCAATGATGAAACAGGGATCACTCATGTAATCTAGAGGACAGCTTGGAATCTTCCAGCACCATATTTATATTTATTTGCTATGTCTCAGACACAAAATCCAGCCCCATCACTGATTTTAAAGACATCTGTTTATACCAGATATTGAGATACTTTTGCAGTCTTTCTTAAAAATACTCAAGGTAAGAGGGATGCTTCATATTGCACAGTACAGAAAATCTCTCTCTTTCTCTTTCTCTGTCACACACACACGTGCACACACACACACAAATTTTTTCGTGTGATCTTTTTGGGCCATCCTGACTACTTCTTGAAAAGTTACTCTCTCTCATTTCTGAAACAGATTCCAAAAATTATTGGGTCTTTTTCTCCTTCCTGAATATTCCTTTAGAGATTTTAAATTGTCTTCTCTTTATTTCACTGCTTTGAAGAACAATAACCACTATTTCATACTTGAGCATCTGCTCCAGGTATCTCATTTGGCTCCAGTTGGATGAAAATGCATTTTTTCCCCCTAAATAGATATAATGTTCTCATCAAAAGACTTTGGACTGACCAATGAACTAATGTAGTTAGACCACTTTGAGCGTCTGCTCTCATTGCAAAGAAACTATCAAAACACTAGTTTGATACCAGAGCTATATTTTCCTTTTCAGCAAAGTACCAGCCTCTGATTTCCAATTTTTGAATATGGATTGATGGGCATTTGCTTAACCAGAGATGATTACACTGCAGAAAAAAAAGTTATTCTCTAAACAACCTTGATTGTCTAAACTGTGTGCTGTATATGCTTTATCTCTGTGTCATATGTACTTCTGATTTTGACTGGAAGCACTATATCTCTTTTTTATATAACTGGTACTTTGGAAACATCCTCACATTCCGAAGAACAAGAAATTTATCCAACATAAATGATGGGACCTTATTTCTTAGCGTTCAGAAAGGAGTTAGGAATAAAATTCTCAACTTATTAAAAGTTTAGAATTTTGCTTTAACTTATAATTTAATATTAAGGAATGAGGTAAAAGTTCAGTTTGAGGAATTTGAAGTTTCTTCAGAAGGAACAGGAATGAATATAGAGATGCTCAAAATCCAAGCAATAAAATAAGAGAAATAAGCAAGAAATAATTCTATTTTTTTATTATTATGTTATGTTAATCACCATACATTACATCATTAGTTTTTGATGTAGTGTTCCATGATTCATTGTTTGCGTATAACATCCAGTGCTCCATGCAGTACGTGCCCTCTTTAATACCCATCACCAGGATAACCCATCCCCCCACCCCCTTCCCCTCCAGAACCCTCAGTTTGTTTTTCAGAGTCCATTGTCTCTCATGGTTCATCTCCCCCTCTGATTCTCCCCCCCACCTTCATTCTTCCCCTCCTGCTATCTTCTTTTTTTTTTTTAAACATATAATGTATTATTTGTTTCAGAGGTACAGATCTGTGATTCAACAGTCTAAGTAAGAAATAATTCTAAAAGAGAGAGAAGTCATCCTATACTGAAAAAGAACATGTATAATTGGAGTTCTGAGGCCAAATGACAGAGCGCATGATACTTCCTCTGACAGTGACACTTCCTTTACCAGACAGCCTGACTTTGAATTCCAACTTTTGTGCTTACCAGCTCTAGACGTGGGGCAAGGTTTTCAACCTCCCTGAACTGTAGTTTGTTTACCTCCCTGAACTAATTTTCCCAACTTTAAAATAGGTACCTCATATAATTAAGATCTATTTTCTTAGCAATTTTCAAATATATAATACAGTACTATTAACTATAATAACTGTGTTCTACATCAGATCCCCAGATTGTATTCATCTTTTAACAGGAATGTTGTGTTCTTTCACCCCCTTTCCCCCTTGGCCCCAGCCTCTAGCCTTTCTAACTTCTAGTCGGGACACAAGCATCAGCTAATGCTCTGGTGGTACTCATTTTGCAATATGTAAGTGTATCAAATCAACATATAGTAAACCTTAAACTTACTTAATGTCGCGTATGTCAATTATATCTCAAGGAAGCTGAGAAAAAATGGGCACCTAGCTCCTAGTGTTGTTTCAGGATTAAGTACATGCTTGTAATAGTACCTAGAACATATTAAGCATTAAAGGTAATTCTCATTATTTTTGTAATGATAGCAAGAGTGGGAGTTAAGAACACATGGTATTAACTGAGAGAGTGATAAAATGAAGCACACAGGAAAGTACATCAAGAAAAAGGCAGTAGTGAAAGAGAAGACAGCCCGTGGCCTCTGGGGGAGTGTTGTATGTGGAAGAGTTTAGTGGTAAACAGAATTTGTTTTCTTCTCTTCCTTATGGTTTTGAGACACAGAACAAGGAATATGCTTTTATGAAAAGGGCTGTGATGAAATACAGTAATACGGTAATTTAATTCAAAAGTTATGAGGACAGAAGAAGAAATTGGAAGGTGAATTGCCTTTGGGACTCCATTCCACGCACAAAGAAACATGGCAATGGTCAGGGGCACAAAACGTGAAGTCATTGCGCCTGGGGGGAATATTGCATTAGTAGGCACTTTGTTGTTGTCGTTGTTTGGTTGTTTTTTGTGTGTTTTTTTTTTGCGGTCACATCTCAATTATCTGTACAAGAACGTGGAAAATTTAAGGATTTCAAACTGCCTCTCTTTGTTCACTCATTTGCTTCTTTGGGCTGCCTGACAGTTGAATGATGAATTTTAAAGACATTTACCATGCCATTAAAAAAAAAAAAAAAAGCCATGGGAAAATGGTGAAGAAATAGATTGACTTCGAGGAATGGGTAATAAAAAGTAGAACAGCTATTAGGCGCTGTTTTAATTAAGAGAAGATAGAGACATGCAATTCTGGGTTGTACAGCCTTGGTCGTCCTCACCAGGACTGGGGAATTTTAAATCGTGACATGGAAGACCTGAACAACTACGTCTAGTTTCTGTTCGGTAGGAAATGTTTCATGGAATTCCCTCCAGAGACAGTTCCTGATCTGCCCATGATTATCCCAGAGCCCCAAAGTGAAGGCCGATATATGTACTCAGATGGCAGGAAGAGAGAAGAGTTGAAAGGTACATTCCAGTTTCATGTTCTCTGTTCTCAAGGCCTTCCATCACTTGACGTAATTTTTTTAAAAAACTTTTAAAGTTCATAATCAAAATTCCAGTTTATTCAGTGTGGCTGTTTCATCTGAGAAGGAAGAAGTAATAGAATGTCAGCAATTTAGGTTTTTCATTACCAAATCCACTATTTTTACTGGGAAGTCTTAAATCTCTTTCAAAGCATCTTTGCCTTTTGAATAAAAGTATGTACTTGATGGGTTGTGAAGACTTCTCTTAAACAACTGAATCCTGTTTTATATTTTTGTGTGTTTATCTTTCATTGTACATTATTCATTCTTTTAGCAAACATTTATCAAATGCCTCCTGTGTTCCAGATTTTTCCACCGATGTTGTCATTATTGCCTTTTACCATATACTTCAAACTCAGCAAAAACTCAAAAAATAAGGCCAAGCAAATTGTGATCTCAGTTTGGAAAGATTTCCAATTCTTCAATTTGTGTCTAAACTACTGTGGGGAAAGGGAGTGTTGTATTTTTCAGCATATGATAAGTGAATTGGATGGATCTTTTAGTTGTTTTATTGTTTAAACCTACTTTGTTATTTGCTTTTGTTTTATTTTCTGTTTAGCTGACACATAACAGTTGACAGGTCTAATATATTCATATATCTCATAAAACCACTTAACAGAGCGACTTCCCCTGCCAAAGAACTCTTAGATCCTACCTAACATCCTTCCCCAAAAATATTGTAACTCAGTTGAAAATTACAAACTGCAAATCAGGACTCATCCAGGTCTTTACTTTTGCCCCTCAGGCAACAACATAAGAAGCAAAGATCAGTAGCCAGTTATAACCAGTTGGACAGATGGGTTCAAAACACAGTAAAATCAAAATATTCTATATTCCAATATCCATCCACAATATCGAGGAATCCCAATTTAGCTGAAATTCTTCACATCCATATCATATTTTGAAATATCCTGATTACTGTCATTGATAGAGGAAGCATATTTTCACATAGCTTTATTTATAGATGACTATAAAAATTTCAGTTTTGAAATAATGTTAATTGAAGTATAATTCAGTGATTTGAGAAAAAGGGAAACTTTCTTTTTCTTTTTAAAAAATTTTACTTATTTATGTCTCTGATGCTGTCTTGTATGAAACAAGCAGGGCGGTCGAAAGCACAAAGGCTTTGAAGTTGGGATTAAGAGATGAAAATAGGCAGGAGTTGCAAACTCTTACACCAGAGGGTGAGGCAGGTGACAAACAAGGAGGTGAGCTAGGTGGGCTGGAGAAGCCATGCCTCAAAACAGCGGTCCCTGCCCCCCCCCAGGCTCCTCCCTGGGGAGAGCTGGCCCAGAGCTGTCAGATCTGATTTCCTCAAAAGATGGCAGAAATGAAGATTTCCTGATGTATAAATATCAGAAACTGCACGTTTGACTCTCTGAGTTAGAATTCAGGTGGTTTGTTCTCCATGAAGGAGTGGGTTGACCAGGAGAGGATACAGGGGGGGATTCCCAGGAAAGTCCTGTGTCTTGATCTGGACTGGTGACATGGGCGTGTTTTGTTTGTGAACATTTCAAGGACCCATACACTTATGGTCTGTGCCTTTCCTCTCAGATAAAAAGGTAAAAAGAAGGGCACCTGGGTGGCTCAGATGGTTAAGCGTCTGCCTTTGGCTCAGGTCATGATTCCGGGGTCCTGGGATCGAGTCCCGCATCGGGCTCTCTGCTCCTTGGGAGCCTGCTTCTCCCTCTGCCTCTCTCTCTGTCTCTCATGAATAAATAATAATAAAAAAAAGGTAAAAAGAAATAAACAGAATCATTTCAAGATATGAATATTGAAAAGATAAAATTTCACAGTTTTCTGTAACTATTGTTATTGCTGGTTTTACTATGATAGTAGACATTAAAAATTTTTTTTTTTAAGGTTTTATTTATTTGACAGAGAGAGACACAGCAAGAGAGGGAACACAAGCAGGGGGAGTGCGAGAGGGAGAAGCAGGCTTCCCACTGAGCAGGGAGCCCGATGCAGGGCTCGATCCCAGGACCCTGGGATCATGACCTGAGCCGAAGGCAGACACTTAACAACTGAGCCACCCAGGCGCCCCTAAATGTTTTAATTATAATTCTGCACAGGCTTGCAGGTCGATTTATTTATTAATGATGCTCATTTGAATGAGAGAGGAATAAAAGCAACCAAACAACATCTGGAGAAACCATATAAAACAACCTTACGGCCAGATCCTTTTTTTAAGATCTTAGTATTTATTACTTCATGTTGCTGTTCCCTGTGGTTCTTCTGGATCATCTTCTAACCATTTAGCTTCACACACTATCAACTCCAGAATATTTCTTTGTTGCTACTAAAACTAAACAAACCTTATGGATTTTCACATGGATTTTTCTTCTGGATGTATCATTTTAACTTCTGTTAATGAATCCATTTCTACCTTGACTTTCACATTTCACTTGTTACATACTTTCCTGATCCTCTATGATATTTTAAGATACAAAAACTTTGCAAACCTTTGTCATGGACACCCTTTGAATAATGTCCAAATTATATATAGATTTTTGGCATCTCTACAATATGACACATAATGGAAGATATGACTGATAATTCATCTACCTCAATCGTTGACAACTCTGACAATTCTCATATCCCAGCAGGAGGCTGAAAAAAATACGGATAGTATCTGACTGTTTTTATGGCATTCAGTTTGAAAAGGAATAAAGTGGTTGTAAATAAAACAGCTACAACAAAAAAGAAAGGAGCAATCTCTATCTTTTGGTAATCTAAAATTTTTGTTTATCTTTGATCAAGAGTCAAAGTAGAATCTAGTCCAGAAAGCAAATGCACACCTAACCTTGACAAAACCTAGAAGAAACCTGTATAGAATTGAAACTGGAAGAACGCATGTGTGCATACACACACACACATACACACACACATATCCTTTTAGGGTTAAAAATGAATTTATTCATGCATTCATTTGACAGATATTTATTGAATGCCCAAAATGTGTCATCTGCCCTATGAGGCATAAGAAATTTGAAAAACAATATAAATAAAACATAACCAATAATGACAAGGAATTCAATGTTTAGGGATAAACAAATAGTGTAGCCATGCACAGCAACAGAAAACTGTATGTATTAACATGGGAACAGTGTGGAGGGGCATGTAATTTAGCTTGAAGGTATTGTGGGAGGAGCACAGAAGACTTCCTGTAAAATTAACTTTTAAAACACTCATTTATTCATTTCTTCAGAAGATATTTGTTGAGAATCTACTATGTGTCACAGACTGGTGCTGGTTATATAGCAATAAACTAAACATTGCAGTGGATGATTTACATTTACAGTTTACATTCTAGTGGATGGGAATCTAATGAGGCAAATAGCAGAAGGTAAACATTAAAAGAAATTGCAGAGTGATTTCGGCTGGAGCTTAAAACAAGGAAAAAGCAATGAGAGAAATTAAGCAGGAGGAGAAAATAGTGATCATCACATGGAAAGCCTGTAGCTCATGGGAGAGTTTGGTGCTGCTAGGAAATGAATTCAAATTCTCTGTGTACAACTTCATGCATAGATCATAGTAAGGTATTGATTAGCAAGTGCTGTAGTCACATTTTTATTTCTGATCGGTTCTTCAGGAATTATATGGGGTATGACAGGAACTATGAGAGAAGTGAATATAGAAGCCATATAACTTAGGATACTTCTGCATCTCAATATTGAATCTTTATAGGCTGACATCAAGTCATCTGTCTTTTAAACAGACTCTACAAAGAGGCACAGTGTGAGAATTACTGGCTGAGGACCTTAGAACTATATGTGACCATATTAAATTGTGTTCTCCCAGGAAATGGTACTATTTTACAATTACAGAAAACTGATGTAGAAGCCTTTCATCGAGTAGAAGAGGTGAGAGGATCTTGTAGCACCCAGATTTTACTAAACAGTTCAGTTTTCTTCCTGTGGAACCATACTATTATATAACAATTATGTCAAAAAATGAATAATGTAAATATTTAGATGCTCATTGCTGGACTAGATCAAAATATATTCTGATGTAATTCTTTTATGTACTTGCTTTTCAAAAAGCTTTGAAGTCGGGGCATCTGAGTGGCTCAGTTGGTTGAGCGTCTGACTCTTGATTTCAGCTCAGGTGAGGATCTCAGGGTCCTTGGTTCAGCCCCGCATCTGGCTCTGCGCACTTGGTGTGGAGTCTGCTTGTCCCTCTCCCTCTGATCCTCCCCCGACTCACACTCCCTCTCTCTCAAATAAATAACTAAATCTTAAAAAAAAAAAAAATTTTTTTTTGAAGTGTTTGGGCACAGGAGCACATCCTCTAACCTTGTCTCTGGATCAATTTAACCTTGTCTCCAGACATCAATTAGCATGTCTAAAACAGTTCAAGCCCTACAGCATCTCTTCCTGAAACCTGAGATGTTTGATTGCCATGGAATTATATTCAAGATTGTTTGAAGTGTATCATTTAATGTAATACAGAGGACATCCTCCTAAATTGCTACTACAAGAAGGCAGCCATGACTAAGAAAACAGTCAAATGAGTTTGAACTCTGCCCAAGTGCTTTCCACGTGTAAACAGTCTAACAGTGAGGTGTCTACTACAGAGCAGGACTTCAGAGAGTAGGCACTCTATAAATATTGAACTACAGGAGTCCACAGCAAAATGGTTCTTAAAAAAGAATGAATCAACTTCACTGCCACCAAGATTTACTTCCTGAAGACCAAAGATGCATTTAGTGCTGTGTACAGATATACATCAAGAAACCTATTGTCAGGTTCAATGATTTTAAGAATAAAAAGCATAAATATTGAAACAAAACAAAAATGCATAAAATATAAAACAAACACTTAGGGATTGAATAACTGACTTTTTACCTAGTTAATGGTTCTTGAGTTTTTGCATGGAATATGACTCCACTAATGATATTGGTGTTTGGGATATTCCTTCATAGACATTTAGAGGATCTATACCTTCTGGCATAGGTAAGATAAATTACAGAGTTCATATCTGTATATCTATCTATCTAACTATCTATCCATCTATCATCTATCTACCTATCTGTCATCTATCAATCGTCTATCATCTCCTCAATACCACCCTTTCTCCAGGATCAAGGGCAAGATGTTTGAGAAACACTGCTATAAGATTTTTGTAGAAAAATATGTAAAACACATCTTTGATGGGATAGATACACAAATCTCCCAAGCAGTTGTGATTGGTGAAATAGTGAGCTGAAGGTATAGAATAATTTAAAACACCCATGGAAATGGGGCAACTGGGTGGTGCAGTTGGTTAAGTGTCAGATTCTTCAAAGGTTTAGGTCATGATCTCGGTGTCGTGAGATCAAACTCTGCATCAGGCTCTGTGCTCAGCACAGAGTCTGCTTGGGATTCTCTCTCCCTCTCCCTCTGCCCTGACTATTCATGCTCTCCCACCCTCTCTAACGTAAGTAAGTTAAGTAAGTAAGTAAGTAAATAAATAAATAAATAAATAAATCTTTTAATAAAACACCCATGGAAGTGAGGGAAACCTTAATTAGCTTGCTTACTCTTCTTAAGAATCCGCTTCTTGGCCATTCCTGAGACAATGTGTGCTGAATACACAGATACATACATACATACATGCATATCTGTGATGGATACACTCCAAGAGTGCCATCTACCTTGACCTAAAACTTTCTAATACTCCTTTTGTTGTCTCTTTACAAGATTATTGTGCTATTGAATCTTGCCTGGCTTCTGCTGCTTTGTCTAAGCCCTATGGATGACAAAGTTTTTGTCCTGTGAGACTCTAACTTCACCATGGGTTTCACAGTCGCCTCCGGAGGACTTTTTCCCACCCTGCCTTTAGCCAGTCTAGTGAAATTCTATTTGCATAGGAGGGGAATTTGTATATAGAGAATCCAAGTTGATTTACTAGTAGTATCAAATGTTAACTAGAAGGGAACCAGGGAACATAGGATGAATATTTAGGGATGTTGAATCCTTGCAATTTCTATGCCCTCTTTGTTTCAGGGTGAGCAGTGGCTATATGAGGAAAGGGTGAAATTATTCCATACCTATAGAAATTTTGAGTCAAGGAAGATTGCAACATTTATTACAGGTTTTCAGAGATTTTATTGGTATTCTAGACACACAAGCTAACAAAGAAGTGGAGGAGAAGGAGAAGTTGTCTATCCTATTTAGTTGGAATTATATATTAAAATTTTCAAGGCTTGTATGCTTCCAGTGAGTTGAAATATGTGGATATGTATATTGTCTGGAAAAAGCAATACTACTGATTGAAAGATAGACTTTTATTCTTACTCTTGATTCTGATGGTTGAAGGAAAGGAGACAAGTCTTTATTTTTTTAAAGATTTTATTTCTTTATTTGAGAGAGAGAGAGAGCATAAGCAGGGTGGAGGAGGCAGAGGGAGAGGGAAAAGCAGACTCCCTGGTGAGCCAGGAGCCCAATGTGGGGCTCCATTCCAGGACCCTGGGATCATGACCTGAGCCAAAGGCAGACACTTAACCAACTGAGCCACCCAGGCGCCCTGGGAGACAAGTATTTTAAATATATACTTAATAATTATTACTTCTCTTCAATTTTCACAATCCTAAAAAAATGGTAGTCCATATAAAATATTGTAAATAATAAAAATGTTTTCAGTCAAACATTTTCATCCAGAAATTACACTATCAATGACGTTCTTGTTCGTAGCTATAGATCAGTATTTGATTCCCTAACTAAAGCAAAACTTTTCTTGGAGAGTTAGTTTCCCTCCTGTTAATGGCTCTACTTCCCTTCAACTCATGCATTTTCTTTTCAGGAAACAGATAATATAAGTTATGTGATTTCAGTCCATTATTCAAAATGACAAGCAATTTTAACAATAATATTCTTTTTCCCTGGTCTTTCTTTAACTGTAGAAATGAATACTTAAGTGATATTCAGTAACAATGAGCACACCTAACAACCAGAGTCTAAAATTAGTTCAAAATAATATTTTTAAAGAAAAAATGCTTATTTTTCCTCATGATATTATATTTGGGTTCACATTGTCTATAGACTTAAATTTTTTTCATTGATATATGAAGATGGCTTTTTAAAAATATAGTGTCTTAGAGCACTTACACCTAGTTTAGTTATAAAATTAGAGAACCCATATTTTCTGAATCATAGTCTAATCTATCCCAAATTTTTAATGAGACAGTAAAAATTGCATATATAATTCTATTAGAAAATGGACTGCAGAATTTTTTTACCTTCTACTACCCATCTCTCTGCTCTTAAATGGTGATCTATGGTAATATCTATAGCCGAGAATCTAACAACTATGTCAATATTAGCTTACTTGGGAAAAGAGAATCCTAGATAAACACATTTGTTCATGTTTCTTGCTCTGTTATATTTAAAGTGCAAACTGTGTATTTTTCCAAGGTGCTGCAATGTTATATTAAACTAAAATTCTATGAAAACTAAATATTTTTTCATTGTCAATTAAGTATTTTCTCATATATCATATCTGAAAAAGCACATTTTAAAATCACTTGTAATGTAAATTAACCTGAAGATATTTCTAATAATTTAGAAAAACCTGTAAATGTTCCTCTTCCATATTGAAAAGTCAGAACTCTTGTGATAAATCTTGTCATAGCAAATCAGCATTTATCTTTTGTAAAGATTTGCCATAGGGGCTCCTGGGTGGCTCAGGTAGTTAGTTGTCCAACTCTTGATTTCAGCTCAGGTCATCAGCCAGTTAGTCGTCCAACTCTTGATTTGAGTTCAAGCCATGATCTCAGGGTTATGGAATTGAGCCCCGCATTGGGCTCTGCACTCAGCAAGGAGTCTGCTTGAGATTCTCTCCCTCTGCCCCTCCCCCACCTAGCATGCACTATTCTCTCTCTTTCTAAAATAAATAAATAAATCTTTAAAAACAACAACAGAAATGATTTGCCATACCTTCTGAATCAGTGTGATTTATTTCATACACACACACACACACACACACGATACCCATATATACTTGCTTCTTGATTTAATTAAATTCCATGAAATGGGTGACCAACCATTATTTTTCCTTCCAGATCTTCACAGGCACAGATTTGCACTTTCTTTCAGAAAGTGGAAGTGCTTCTTTTAGGAATTGGCTTGAGAAAGATTCTCATTATTGACCCACTAGAATTGTAAAATTTCTCACACAAAATTTGAATAGTCACTTTAAAAAAGGAAAATAGAAAAAAAATGTTTACTACAATGGAGAAATAACTTTACTAATTAGAGCTACAAAAATTCCAATTATGGGAAAAAACTCAATATTCAGATTATTGTAGCCCAAATGATCAATATTGAGACTCATTTCATATCATCAGCATCTGCATATACATAGGCAGGTAATTTTCTGAAAATGCAAACAATAATTCAAGACCATTTTGAAATATTTCTACTGGAAATTATTCATCAGCCAATCCAGGAAGAAATCAAGGGTATGGAACTAAAATGTGAATGAATGCTACTGAAGACTAGATATATTACGTAGACCAAGTTCACAATCCAGGAGAAAGAGTACACTCCGGTTTTGTTTGTTTGTTTGTTTTCCCTCAGTCATGTGGAGATGAATTTGGACAGATCTCCAATGGGTAAAGGACTATGATTTTTTCTATTTAATTTTGTAGCAGGTATCAGACATATAAACACAGTTCTTTCATAGGTCTAATCCATATTTAAGACAGTTCTAAATATCAAGTTCTGGTATTACACCTCGAGAAAATCCCACAAGTTTTCACTTGTTTGAAGATAATTTGGGGAAAAAATCAAGAAACTTGTAGAAGCTTCTTTCATTAGTATGTTTTTTATAAGCTGTCTTACAAAATGTCAACACAAAGTGTATCTATTCTTAGTGTAATAGCTTGCAGTCTCAACACTAAAATGTGCTAGCTCTTTATTTCCCTCTGTTGAGGGGTTTTGTGAATGCTTTAGAAGTATCGTCAACAAATTTTATTGAATTATCTATCATTTTGTACTTAGTTTTTTCATCTTTTTAAAAACAAAAACTATTTATTAGGGTATGTTTTACTTTTTTAGTAAGTTCCTACATGAATAAACACCTACCTTTACATATATTTTGTCATTTAAATTCTGAACTTTAAAAAATTGATTAACATAAACTGAAATGTTTGCCTATGTGTCTAGCCTAGTCACCTTTAACAATCCCTGTTATGACATGGTTGAAATAGTCACTCTTTGAATATTCATTAGTTCCTACTTTATTTAACTACTACAATTTTCAAACTATAATCTGGTTCATAGTGTCAGCCTCTGATTTATTAGGTTTTTACCTGGGCAAAAATTAATGGTTCATAGATGGAAATATTAACACTACGGCTCTTCTTATTCCTAACTCCCACCCCCCAGCCCCAGTTCTCAGAATTGATCTCATTAGTTCAGAACCAGTTCCTACTGATGCTGGAAGCCTTGATTTTACTCCACCCCAAAGGATGTGATCTCTAGACAATTTCTCACCCAGACTGGGAGCCTCAGTGCTGACCAAACCCCTTAGATATTTGCTACCAAAAAGAATCATGACCCAGGTCTCTGGTGACAGGTACTGGGGCTCTGTCAAAATATTTCCTACCTCCAAAAATTTCAACTAAAATTACTATCTGCTTTTGTACCCCAGAACTTTTCTAGAACTAAAGACATATTTTAAAACTTACCCTTAGTTTTAGGATGATCTGTTTCCTTTTCTTTTTATATTTCCTCTTATGAGAAGAAAGTGCTATTTTTCATTTCCAAACCCTATAAAAATCCAATCCTATATCCGTTATTTTCTCAGATTAGAAAAGTGGGTCAAATGACACTTTGAACATATTTCAAAATGATGAGACTTTAAATAGAGATTTGTAAATCAGATTTACTTCCTAAAGATTACTTGGTTCAGAGAAGCTCATGGTAGTTTTGAATATAGTGTCCAGCTTTCATTGAAATTATATCTATAAATTTTGAGGAAAGAGCCAGAAAAGGAGAAGTGAAAGGAGAAGAAGATGGAGGAGAAGAAAGAGGGGGAAAGGCAGGAGGAGAAAAAAGAGAAAGAAGGAAGAAAATTAATACTCTTTAACTCACTCTGAAAGCCTTTTTTATATTTAAGCTGGTTAGATATTGTGTAATTAATATGTACATACCTGAGCTATTAGCCACTGTCTCTACTAAAGAGAAAATGAATTTGGGAGTTAGCTGGCTGATCGATGCTACTAATTGGTGCTGCCATTTTTGCAGCTGGTCTCATGTGTTAGTGTGAAGGAAGAAGGTGCAGAACTTTATAGTCTTATCACTTACCATCTTTATAAGCAGCCATAGCTGTTCACAGCAAACTCAACTGAAAGCAGAGGAAATTTAATAATTCCTTAAAGATTGCAACTTTCATCACTTTAAACCTGCGGACTTTTGAAAAGTATGCTATTTCTATCTTATATAAATTTGTCTTCAGTTATTTTGTACTTTATGTTCTGATATATTATTTCTGTGAAATGACACTTCTGATCTTTTTCTTGTTCTCGGACTGAAATGTCTTTGTCTATCCCGTCATTTCTTATTTCATTTATTTTACTGGGATTGTTGCAATGACAAGTGCTAGCCAACTTCTGTAGGTTTGATTGATAGGAAAATTGAGAAGATGATTTGGGCCAGCACTAAAAATAACTCACTAAATCTCTAAGTGCCAAAAGACCATGGTAATGTCCTCTGAAAAGCTGTTTACTTTAAGCAATACATGTTTAATTTCGGTGTTTTAAGAGAGGAGAGCCACATTTAGAAGAACTGACATAAAAGTTTTCAGCTTTATTTACACATTAAAACAAGCTTCATCATTTAGATGAACGTAGCAACCTTAAAGATAGGCTAAATAATAATAAATATTATAATTCAACCTCAGATATTTAGCCAATAAGAAATATTACGTGTGTGAAATAAATTGAGTGACTACAACACACTTCTGGTTGTTTCCTTTCTTCTTTAATTTACTTCCTTTTACCTTCCTTTTGTCTTGCTACAAACAACTCTGAATCAGAGAACACAGAAATAAATAGCAACTGTGTTCTCAATGAGCACAATGTGAAAAAAAATCCTCTGTCCTCCAAAGGATGTGAAATGCTGTGATTGCTGTGAACATCTCTTTTCATTTAGGCTTCTAATATGACTCTCCTGAGTTCTTATTTCCCAAGTATATTAGTTAAGTTTTTTATTGACTATTTTATCCCAAGTGTATGAGTTTACTGGGAAGTTCTAACTTAGGCAGCTCAAGGGATCACTGGTTAGCAGCAGCTTGGCTCGGTCTATCTGCCTCAAAGCTTGTGTGGCACCTGATTCAATGTCAGCAGGGGAATGAGCATAAGGATGGGTTGGCTAGTGTTTCTCATTATCCACAGGCAGTCTGACTCATTCACACAGTAGATATCAGAATTTCTTAGGAGCAACAAGATCAGGCATGTTGAAGGTTTTAGCATCTTCATCACCTGTGAGGAAGTTACATCTCACACACCTAGTGACATTTAAAAGATTATAGATGACAGATTTCTGATTCTCTTGATACAGTCTTCATTATGCAGGAACCTATATGCCTTTTATTTGAAGATGGTTAAAAAGTAAACCCTGAACTACTACATCCAAGGACGATGTTTAATTCTACAAAAAATTGCATCCATGCTCATAAAATTGCCTGATAAAAGAGGAATTTGAAGATTTGACACAAACATTTTTTAAAAGAAGTAGTTCATACAACTCCCTCTCATTTCCATTAGCAAAACATGGACATAAAAACAAAGTAGAATATCTAGTTATGAAAGACAGGTCATTATAAGGGTCACACAAAGCAAAAGGAAGGATTTTTTTTAACTCAAAGAAACTGGGCATACATAAACATGTATGTCATTTCTGGCCCAGGGCTTTTAGGAAGTGAGTAAAAAATGTATGCAAGTCATTGAATAAACAGGAACATTAGCAGTTTCCTGTTACATAAGCCAGAAATTGTACTTGGGTTTATTTGTCACACACCCTGGCCCACTCTGAAACTAAGTGGTTGAATGGAAAGAGTTTAGGGTTGGAAGTCAAGATAATAGTTTGTTTCTACCATGATTTACCTGCATGTTATAAAATTATCATTTTCGTGTTTTGTTTTCTCATTTGTAAAATGTGGAGATTGAGTTCTAAATGATCTATGATTTCTAATTTCAAGTCCCATATAATGTTTGAAATGGCTTCCCATATTTTATTAAAGCCTGGCTATGTATTAATAATGCTTACCTAGTATTTATTGAATATTAGGGTAGAAAATATATATTCCTTGGTATTATAATGGATTTTTATGACAAAGCAAGCATGAGTATAATTTTAGATAAAAGTTTTAAAGACAAAATTCGTTGTTGGTCTTAAATCTTTGCTGTTCTATTAGAAATCTTTTACCTTTATTTATTATATTGATAGTATACTAATAGTTATATTAGTATACTAATATCTCATGTTTGTTTTTATTTTAATGATATAATATATACATATAATTATATATATTATTAACAATACTGCTTTTCTGGAAAACTGATTCTCATCATGACTACTAAACTTTATAAAATATCACTAACTAAAATGTCTACATGGACAAGATAGCATGAATTTCATGAACTTATAAATCAAACAAGGTATATGGTAAACAGGGAATAGGGGGAGATATTCTGAACTATTGGGTAAATGTTCTGCATAAAGGATTTCAAAAGCAGTTTTTTTTAAATATTGGAACTTCTGAGCAAAATATGTCTGATGACAGAGTAAGATTCATATGTCACCAGTTATGACCTTTACTATATGCCTCCCTACAGTTGCAATCAATCATTCTTTTTTGGCTTTAATCTAAATGAACTAGCATTTTGTATATGTCAAACATCATGCTTGGCCTTCAGAAGGCGATATTGAGCAAGATAAAAAACTCATTCATAAGGAGCCTCAGATTGGTTTTGCCTTCTGGTTTTGATACCATGGTCACTTAAGCACTTTTTGTTTATTATTATTCGTATTTCTTCGGCTCATGCCTTTTGTTATATTTTGCTCATTAATCCCTAGTCCAAGGTAAGACTACCTGTTTCATCCTCTACCTTGATGAGCCTGTATGAATAAAGGCATAAAAGCGAATCCAATTGGCTGCCCTATAAATGAAGGTTGTTTGATAGGCACATAACCCCTAGTGGTTCCCTATTGATGATTCCCTATTCTCTTCCATGCATGACTTTTACAAACCATTGCCCATCAATATCTTCATTATCTATGTTACAATATCTGTATCACCTACATTATTCAGACATATGAGACATTAACTTAAATTTGTCTCGTGGATTTCTACCTCAATTTTTTTCTGTATTTTTACCCATTCTTTCTGTTTCTAGTCTGTCTTTGAAATAATATCCTTTTTTATTGGTAGTTTGTCCTATTTATTCAAGTACTTTATCCCAAACCCTGCTATTTTTTTGAGGACTCCAATCCATCAAGAAGCCTGATACTTTTGTAGTCCACTGTTTTCTCTCCCCATTACCTTTCTACATACTCCATGCAATATTGCCCAAGTTAACACCCCTTAGCAACCTGGCTAATCTCCAAATGATCTTCCCCATCTGTCCTTCCCTTATCCATAGAGCTTTCCTTAGGCATCTATTTAGCTCAACTTTTTCACCATTTACATATAACTTAATTCCATAGAATATTAGTTTCTATTAAAACTTTCTCTGGAAATATTTTCTAGAATGTTGATGACATAATAACTTCTAAGTACAAAACATTTTCAAAGAGTATATTGTGAGATAGTTACAGAAATTATAAACTCTCAAAAAGAAGTAGCCAGGTAATTTAGAATTTACACCTAGGTAAACCATTTTTTAAAAGCATAAATTTGTATTCGTTAGTCTTGTATCAGAGATGAAAGGGAAGTGAGAAATCAGTTATTGAGAAATCAATAACTTCATTAAATATATGAGGAAATCAGTTTCTTTAAGATATTTAATATTTCTATTGGCTAGTGGTAGAAACCTGGTGTGTTTAATAACAGAAATATAATAAATGTACCACTGGAAAGTAAAACAAATACCCCACTGAAAAAATAAAGCTGAAACAAGAAAAATATATAACAATTATTTTTCTCTTCTGGTTAATTTATGGAAATTATATATTTAAGATAATGTTTATCTATATTATTTTTAAATATTTAAATTTTTAAATTTTTAAAAATATTTTAAAGGCTTATGTTAAAAAATATAGAGGCCAAAGTCATATTTGGCATGCCAAGATAGTTAAGCATTTATGGAATGTTGTCCTAGACATCTTTTGTGCTCCATTTTGTCATATATAGGACACAAATTTTTGGTCTGCATGTATTAGTGAGGATTCTTACCTTTGGTTAGAGCATCAACTCAAATTGGCTTAAAAATAATTTTTTATTTAACTAGGAGTGCAGAGAATACTATGGCTTTAGGGATGTCTGGATTCAGATACTCAAAAAGAAGAGACATCAATTCCTCAATCACAGGACGTGCTTCCTTTTCCTTCTCAGGTATGATTCCATTTTATTTATGTAGCCATAAATGGTCAAAAGAAATTCCAGGCTTATAATTTTATCAATATAATGAACTCAAGGAGAGAAAGAAGCAAAAATCTTGAGATGGAATCTCATTTGCTTTAGACTGGGTTACACAGCTACATCTGACCTAATCACTAGGGCTAGAATAATGAAATACATGGGCTGGTTAGTCAGGATTAGATATTTCCTCATGTTTGGAGATGAGGAGTATTTCAAGCCCCATTAAATTCATTGGAAGTGACAATGAGAAAGAGAACCAGAGTATTACTACCAGAAAGGCCATGAAAATTGGTAAGGCAAATATACCAGGTATCTATTATCATACTTATAGAAAGAGTTTGGAAGTTTTCCTTGCATTTCTGTTTTTTGAAACAGCTTCAGAAGAATAGGTATTACTTCTTTAAATGTTTGGTAGAATCCCCCTGGGAAGCCACTCGGCCCTGGACTTTTGTTTGTTGGGAAATTTTTGATGACTACTTCAATTTCCTTGATGATTATGGATCTGTTCAGGTGTTCTATTTCTTCCTGTTTCAGTTTTGGTAATTTATACCTCTTTAGGAATGCATCCATTTCTTCCAGATTGCCTAATTTATTGGCATATAATTGCTTATAATATGTTCTTATAGTTTGTATTTTTTCAGTGTTGGTTGTGATCTCTCTTCTTTCATTCATAATTTTATTTATTTGGGTCCTTTCTCTTTTCTTTTTGATAAGTGTGGCCAGGGGTTTATCAATCTAACTAATTCTTTCAAGGAACCAGCTCCTACTTTCATTGATCTGTTTTACTATTCTTTTTTTTTTATTTTTTTTTATTTATTTTTTTTAAAGATTTTATTTATTTATTTGAGAGAGAGAATGAGATAGAGAGAGAGAGCATGAGGGGGGAGGGTCAGAGGGAGAAGCAGACTCCCTGCTGACAGCAGGGAGCCCAATGCGGGACTCGATCCCGGGACTCCAGGATCATGACCTGAGCCGAAGGCAGTCGCTTAACCAACTGAGCCACCCAGGCGCCCCTGTTTTACTATTCTTTTGGTTTCTATTTCATTGATTTTTGCTCTAATCTTTATTAATTCTCCTCTCCTTCTGGGTTTAGGCTTTATTTGCTCTTCTTTCTTCAACTCCTTTAGGTGTGCATTTAGACCTTCGGTGTGCATTAGTTAGGTTGTGCATTTGAGACATTTCTTGTTTCTTGAGAAAGGCTTGTACTGCTGTGTACTTCCCTCTTAGGACCACCTTTGCTGCAAAGGGTTTGAACAGTTGTGCTTTCATTTTAATTTGTTTCCATGATTTTTTAAAATTCTTCTTTAATTTCTTGGTTGACCCATTCATTCTTTATTGGATAATCTTTAACCTCAATGTATTTGGGTTCTTTCCGAATTTCTTCCTGTGATTGAGTTCATTTCAAAGCACTGTGGTCTGAAAATATTCAGGGAATGATCCCAATCTTTTGGTACCAGTTGAGACCTGATTTGTGACCTAATATGTGATCTATTCTAGAGAATTTCCATGTGCGCTCAAGAAGAATGTGTATTCTGTTTTTTTAGGATGGAATGGTCTGAATATATCTGTGAAGTCCATCTGCTCCAGTATGTCATTCAAAGCCCTTGTTTCCTTGTTTATCTTTTGCTTAGATGATCTGTCCATTGCAGTGAATGGGATGTTAAAGTCCCCTACGATTATTGTATTACTATCAATGTATTTCTTTAATTTTGTTATTAATTGATTTATGTGATTGGCCACTCCCATGATAGGGGCATAAATATTTACAATTGTTAGATCTTCTTGCTGGATAGACCCTTTAAGTACGATATAGTGTCCTTCCTTATCTCTCATTACCATCTTTGATTTGGTCAAAAGTTTAATTTGTCTGATATAAGGATTGCCACCCCAGCTTTCTTTTGACGTCCATTAGCATGATAAATGGTTTCCACTCCCTCACATTCAATCTGAGGTGTCTTTGGGTCTAAAATGAGTCTCTTGCAGACAGCATATCAATGGGTCTTGCTTTTTTATCCAATCTGATACCCCGTGTCTTTTGATTGGGGCATTTAGCCCACTTAACATTCAGGGTAACTATTGAAAGATATGAATTTAGTGCCATTGTATTACCTGTAAAGTCACTGTTTCTGTATATTGTCTTTGTTCCTTTCTGGTCTGTGTTACTTTTGGGCTCTCTCTTCACTTGAAGGATCCCCTTTAATATTTCTTGCAGGGCTGGTTTAAGTGATCAGAAATTCTTTTAGTCTCTATTTGTCCTGGAAGCTTTTTAGCTCTCCTTCTATTTCAATGACATCCTAGCTGGGTAAAGTATTCTTGGCTGCATATTTTTCTCACTTAGCAACCTCAGTATATCATGCCATTCCTTCTGGCCTGCCAGGTCTCTGTGGATAGATCTGCTGCCAGTCTAATATTTCTACGCTTGTAGGTTATGGACCTCTTCTTCTGAGCTGCTTTCAGGATTTTCTCTTTGTCTCTGAGATTTGCAAACTTCACTATTATATGTCAAGATGTTGACCTATTTTTATTGATTTTGAGGGGTGGGTTCTCTGTGCCTCCTGGACTTGAATGCTTATTTCCTTCCCCAGATGAGAGCAATATTGTGCATTATATATATCATATAACATATATGTTGTGCATTATTAGTAATATATCTTATATATTACTAATTAATTGATAAATTGATTAATTGATAAATGTATTATATAGAATATATATTGTATATACTTGAATATATTATTATATATTATATATTACATTATATATTATTATATTACATGTTGTTATATATTAGAGATAACATAACAATATAAAATATATTAATAAATTAATATCTAATACCAATTAATAATTGATATATATTATTAAGAAAAGTAAACATTAGAAGGATGAAATAAACTCTCACAGTGCATTTGCTCTAGTATGAATAAAAAGTATGTACAATAGGATTTGTATAGGTATACACTTATTTATTTTTTTGATAATTTACACATTTTTCTTTTTTTTTTCTTTGCAGTTTCAAGTTTTTATTTAAATTCCAGGTATTTAACATATAGTGTATTATTAGTTCAGGAATAGAATTTAGTGATTCATCACTCACATATAACACTCGGTGCTCACATTAAAACAAAAAACAACAATAAACTTAAGATTCTAATGAAATACAATTGTACCTTACTAAGTAACTAGGTATTATTCAATCATATTATTTTTTTACTTTGTTAAGGTACTCACCATGATATTACTTAAAGGTAAGACATGATGCTAGGTTCTAAGCAGTATTTCTTACTGTAACTGCATGAATATTCTAATTCCTATCTTAACAATACATTTTCATTTAAGAAGCTGACAACTCTTTTATTAGGAAAAAAAATCAAGTAAAGCCTGATTTAATTATGTAAGTGCTCATTTATACATTAAAGTTGAAGCTTCTATTTCAGAATATAGCTGAGAAATAGGACTCAGGTCAAATATTACATTTTGAAGCCTTCCATGTATTAGGTTTATTTCTTTTTTAAGTATAGATGACATGTAATGTTAATTAATTTTAGGTGTACAGTGTAGTGATTTGGCAATTCTATATATTATACAATATTCACCATAATAAATGTAGTTACCATCTGTCACCATACAAAGTTATTACAGTATTTTTACTATATTCCCTATGCTGTAGTTTTCATTATCATTGCTTATTTATTTTATAATGTATTTATTTTATTTTTGTACCTCTTAATCCCCTTCACCCATTTCACCCAACCTTCCCCTCTGACAACTACCAATTTCTTTTCTGTATTTATGAGTCTGTTTCTATTTCTTTGTTCATTTGTTTTTTTTTTTAGATTCCACATATAGGTGAAGTCATATGGTATTTGTCTTCCTTTGACTTATTTCACTTAGCATAATACTCTAGGTCTATCCATGCTATCATGAATGGCAAGATTTTATTATTTTTAATGGCTAAATAATATTCTATTCTCTCTTTCTCTCTCTCTACATATATATATATATACACACACACACACACATATACATATACATATATACCATACCTTCTTATCCATTCATCTATTGAAAGACACTTGGGTTGTTTCCATATCTTGGCTATTGTAAATAATGCTGCAGTAAACATAGGGATTCATAAGTCTTTCCAAATTAGTGTT
Source organism: Leptonychotes weddellii (assembly GCF_054177405.1). Taxonomy (NCBI): domain Eukaryota; kingdom Metazoa; phylum Chordata; class Mammalia; order Carnivora; family Phocidae; genus Leptonychotes; species Leptonychotes weddellii. The sequence goes on along the minus strand of NC_138380.1, from coordinate 69,769,098 downwards.
TTCATTTTCTATGGGCAAATACTCAGTAGTGGAATTACTGGATCCTATGGTAATTCTATTTTCAATTTTTTGAGGAACCTTCACACTGTTTTCCGCAGTGGCTGCACCTGTTTCCATTCCCACCAACAGTGCAAGAGAGTTCCCTTTTCTCTACAACCTCAGCAACACTTGTTATTTCTTGTCTTTTTGATACTAGCCATTTCTGACAGGTGTGTGCTGGTATCTCAGTGTGCTTTTGATTTGCATTTCCCTGATAATTAGTGATGTTGAACATCTTTTCAAGTGTTTGTTGGTCATCTGCATATCTTCTTTGGAAAAATTATTTAATGGTTTAACATTATTTAATACTGTGTACTCTGTGATCTTCACTCAGTCTTTTGTGTAGATAATTGAAAAATAAAACATATCAAAATGATAAAACTTAGTAAATTTTATTATCCTTAATAATTTCAGTAATTTTTATCCCTAAAAAATCATAAAGGTCTAGGACTGTAATCCTTCCGCTGCAGCCAGAAAATTTTCATCTTGTCAATGTTAAGTAATTACCATCTTTTTTTGTTTTGGTAGGGGATCAGTTTTGACAGCAGATGTCCCTCATTAAGATAAAATATGTGATATTTAGAGAAATGTTCTTCTCTTTCACTATATTCTACTCTTTAAAAAATAGTCTTCCTAATGCAGTTCATATTTTGAAGTTTGAGATAATGGAAAATCATATTTATTCTCTATTAAAAAAAACCTTTTATTTCCACTACTTTCAAATTTGTTCTTGATTTATATTAAAACACTAGGTATCACTAACACTATTTGAATATTCAGCTACTCAAAATTTGTTAATATCTCTGTTATTCTCCTTATTGTTTTTGGTATTCTGACACATTAAAAAAGAAGAAAGAGCATATAGTGTTTGCATAGTTCATTTACTTAAAGATAAATCCTATTTATTAAGGAGAACAAATAAGTCATATACCAAAAGAATTGCTTTTGGAAATAGAAGCTGATAAGTAAGATTTTTTTTTTAATGATCTTATGATACCCCCTGTGAAAAAAGCAATCTGCAAATGGCAAGATTTCATTCCTTTTGATGGCTGCATAATATTCCTCTGTGTGTGTGGGGGGTGTGTGTGTGTAATATACCACATCTTCTTTATCCATTCATCTGTTGATGGACATCTTGGCTCTTTCCACAGTTTGGCTATTGTGGACATTGCTGCTATAAACATCGGGGTGCATGTACCCCTTCGGATCCCTACATTTGTATCTTTGGGGTAAATACCCAGCAGTGCAATTGCTGGATCATATGGTAGCTCTATTTTCAAGTTTTTGAGGAACCTCCATACAGTTTTCCAGAGTGGCTGCACCAGCTTGCATTCCCACCAACAGTGTAGGAGGGTTCCCCTTTCTCCGCATCCCCGCCAACATCTATC
>NC_138380.1:69760321-69767171 GCF_054177405.1 Leptonychotes weddellii | reverse complement strand
GGGGTGGGAGGGATGGGGTGGCTGGGTGATAGACATTGGGGAGGGTATGTGCTATGGTGAGCGCTGTGAATTGTGTAAGACTGTTGAATCACAGACCTGTACCTCTGAAACAAATAATACATTATATGTTAAAAAAAAAAAAGAAGAAGAAGAAGAAGATAGCAGGAGGGGAAGAATGAAGGGGGGGAAATCGGAGGGGGAGATGAACCATGAGAGACTATGGACTCTAAGAAACAAAATGAGGCTTCTAGAGGGGAGGGGTGGGGGGGATGGGCTAGCCTGTTGATGGGTATTAAAGAGGGCACGTTCTGCATGGAGCACTGGGTGTTATACATAAACAGTGAATGATGGAACACTACATCAAAAACTAATGATGTAATGTATGGTGATTAACCTAACATAATAATAAAATAATTAAAAAAAAAAAAAGAAAGGGCAAAGGGGAAAAAAGAGAGAGAGGCAAACCAATAAACAGATACTTAACTCTAGAGAACAAGCTGATGGTCACCAAGGGGAAAGTGGTGGAGGATGGGTGAAATAGGGGATGGGGATTAAGGAGTACACTTGTGATGAGCACCAGGTGTTGTGTGCAAGTGTTGAATCACCATATTATATACCTGCAACTAATATTAGGCTGTATATTATCTAACTGGAATTAAAATAAAGTCTTAAAAAAATTTTAAAAAAGCAATCTGATATGATTATTATTATTTCTTTTAACTATCATAAAAATAATAGCACACATGAGTATATCAGAATCCTTGAGTGTTTGAATTACCATATGTAAATCATTTACTTAGTTTTCCTTTAGGGAATATGATTTTATTTCTCCACATTATGAGTATGATGAATGGTATCTCTTGTCTTACTTGTATATGTCTTCAATGAGTATGTCCCTTCTGATACAGATGTTGACATCATTATTTTTTGTCTCAATAAAAGATAAAGTACATTTGCTGATATAAATACTATATAAAAGTTATTGAAAAACTATTTTTCTCCAGGTATCATGTTGAGAAATGTACACAATTTTTTATTTCTGTAGCAAAACTTCAAGTATGAATTACAGTGTCCTTAGATGAGTAAACGAGCATTCACAGAAGCCAAGCAACTTGTCTCAGTTAATAGAATCACTAAATCTTAACACCAATATGATAAGCCAGACTTCACTGGCTAAAATCTACATTCTTTCATATGCCACGTTTCCTCCATTCTCTATCTCTCTGCACACACACACTGTTGACCTAAATTAAAAGGTAAACTTACACAAGCACAAAAAGATGAGTTTATTTGGGAATAATGCAGGAATTGCAGCACTAAAAAAGAAGAAAGATGTCAAATCAATAACTTCAACTTTAAAACACTGGTGGGGGAGAGATAAAACTAAACCTAAAGCAAGCAGAAAGCAGGAAATAATAAAAATGATTAGGATGAAAATTAGTAAAATAGAGTAGGAAAATATAGTATATCAACATAACCAAAACTAGATTTTTGGAAAGATCAACAAAATTGACAAACCTTTAGCTAGTTTTACCAAGCAAAGAGAGTGAAAGAAGAAGACAGCAAGAGAGCGAAGACTAATTGCTACAATTAGGAATGAAAGAGAGAACCTCATTACTGACACTATGGGAACAAAGAGGAATGTTATAAAAATACAGAAATACTATTAAAACTGCATACCAACAAATCAGATAACTTAGGTGAAATGGACAAATTTCTAGTAAGATTTAAACTATAAAATTTGACTCAAGTAGTAGAAAACAATCTAAGTAGACCTAACAAGTAAAGCAATTGCAATGGCAATTAAAACTCTTCCAACAAATTAAAGCTCAAGCAAAAATAGCTTCATTATTGAAATCAATCAAACATTTAAAGATGGATTAATAGCAAACATTCTTAAACTTTTCCAAAAAACAGAGGAGGGGACACTTCTCCATGGATACTATGAATTCAGTATGTACCCTAATAACAAAATCAGACAAAAAAGCATAAGGAAAAAAAGTTACAGATCAATGCCTTTAAAAAATTCTCAACACAATACTAACAGACCAACTCTTAAACATATAAAAAGGATTATACATCATTACAAAGTGGAATTTATCCCAGAAAGGCAAGGTTGGTTTAATATTAAGAAAATCAATTGATGTAATCACCATATTAATAAAATAAAGGACAAAATCTGCATGATTATCTAAATAGACTCAGGAAAAAAATATTGACAAAACCTACCCTTTTGAACAAATAAATAAATAATATTCAACAAGCTAAGAATAGAAGGGAATCTCCTCATTCTGATAAAAGGCATCTATGAAAAATTCAGAGCTAGCCAAGGGTGAAAGACTGAATACATTTCCCTAAGATCAGGAGCAGGATAAAAATATGCTCTCTTGCTTCAACTGGATGTTCTAGGCAGAGAAATGAAATGAAATGATGAAATGAAATGAAATGAAATAAAAGTCACCCAGATTGGAAAGGAAAAATTAAAACTATATTTGTAGATGCAATGATCTCATATATAGAAACTCCTAAAAACACATAAGAAATTATTAGAAGTTATTTATTAGTTCAACAAAGTTGTGAGATAAATATTAATGTAGAGAAACATCAACTTTATTTCTATACACTACCATAATTAAAATTATGAAAACTTTTTCATTTACAAAAATTCCTAAGAATTTTGCAATTGTGAGGTAGTATGGTAAGCACTTGTTTAGTTTTGTAAGAAACTACCTTATTCTTTTCCACTTGCACAAAATTTTAGATGATTTATTTTTTGAACATCCAATTACATGCTAAAGCTTATTTCAAGGTACACTTTGAGGAAAAAGTAATGCACAAAATACAATATTCCTTTTGTCATAAATCACTCATTCTTGTTTAGGGGACAACACAATAAACGAGCAAATAAAATGTATCAGTTCTTAAAAAGTGCAATGCAAAAAGGGATAAATGAGGAGGATGAAGAAATGATGGACTTTGGGACATTTTTTATAGTAAAGTCAAAGAAGACCTTTGGCAGGGGATACCTGTAGAAATGAACCTCATGAATCGTGAAGTTTTAAAATTTCATATTTCCTTGTTCATCAACATCCCAATGAATAGTGTGTGAGCATACTGCTCAGGCAACCAGGTGCACCACTGTGATGAGGCTGGTCTTCGCTGCAGTTTCCCTTTCTTGCCTTCCACAACTATGACCTTGTAACATTCAAACGTATCAATGAAATCTGCTCATATCTTTTCCTTGTGTACTCTACCTGCCCCCGAAAAGAAGCACTTACCTATAGGTCCTCACTCTGTCCTTGCTCCCTTGGAGCTCCTCCCACATGATTTCCTGCTTGCTCTACCTCCCCTTCTAAGACCTGTGAGTATAATAATTTTTTTTTTCACTTACAAATACCTCTCCACAATGTTATTGCATGGTCACACCTGACAGATCACCCTAAAGCCCCATTTTAAGTAATATAATTATTCTTTACAACATACCTGTGGCTATTTGGAGGAATTATATTCCAGATATTCCTTAATGAGTATGAAATACACTCAGAAAGCATAGAAAGCAGGAGCCATCTGTCCACCAGGCACTCTAGGCAGAGTATCTACAGCCCATGTTACCTTTTAAGGGCCCAGAAATTTTTCACATTTTAATTTCTTTTAAAGTCAGAAGTAAATGAAGGCAAATATTCCTATGTCCATGAAAGGAATGATGCATCCCCAGTAAGAAGCTGAGTGAATGAGAGGTGTGAGGTAGAGTTAAATTCAAATAGTTGGGAGGTTGTTGGGAAAGATCACATAGGTCTTTAAGGCCATGTTTATATTTGAGGGTTTACTCTCAGAGAGATGAGAATCAGTTAAAGAACTCTGAGCATAGATTAACATTTTAAAAGTTCACTATTGCTGTGCTATAGAGAGTAGATTGTAAGGTCGATGGATCGCTGAAGATATTGACAAAATTGAAGTGAGATCATCCTCATAGCAGGATGGTTCTGGCAGAAATGACAAAGTGCTTGCTTACTGAATGCATTTATAGGGGGTCAAAAGTTCAGAAGTAGCAAAATTAAAACCACTAGATCACTAAAATAGTAATCAGTAAGAGTTTAGTATGCACCTAAAAACAGTTTGTGAACTGGGAGCTCTCAATTCAAAAGTGGAATGAGGCTCAAAGGTATATTGTTATAGGGCAGCTCATGTAGTAAAAATGTGGAGGCTGATATTCCTTACAGTGATTGATTATACCATTAGCATTTCCCAAATGATAGGGGGTTGGTTAAAAGTGGTTACCTCATGCTAATTTGGGGGAATAGCTTAAGTTGCCTTTATGGTGTTCAGAGGCATTTACAAAAGGTGACCCAAGTTTCACTCGTTTTGCAAAATAGGCTCAATTAAGTCTTGCTTATGTGGCTTAATTGATTTTGTCTGCTCGGGGATTTTCAAGCCTGATTCCCATTTTGTATTTAATTATTTTTTTTTAAGATTTTATTATTTATGTGAGAGAGAGAGAGAATGAGAGAGAGAGCACGAGACGGGGGAGGGTCAGAGGGAGAAGCAGACTCCCTGCCGAGCAGGGAGCCGGATGCTGGACTCGATCCCGGGACTCCAGGATCATGACCTGAGCCGAAGGCAGTCGTCCAACCAACGGAGCCACCCAGGCGCCCTGTATTTAATTTTAATATAACTTAGAATTAACAGAATTTGCTGTTGGCTTGCGTCTGGGGGTATAAAAATAGGGAGTGTAGACAGATGTACTTCATTCTCCTAACTAAAAGCAAACGGGATCTGCTACTATTTGCCTCCTATTAATTTCCCCAGTAAAAGGCCATCGCTTCTTTCCTAAGATCTTCGTCATTAGCATCAGCTGCTTATCTATTCCAACAAATAGATGCAGAAATGTAAACTAAGTGTGATAATGGCTGAATAGTGACACTGATGAAAGTATATACATTTTTTTGTTTTCTGCAGTCATTTTCTTGTATGTTAAGATCATTCACTCTTCAGTCCCTATCATGGTGTTAGAAGCAATTACAGAAAATATCTGGTATTGTCAAAAATCAATGTCTCTGCCAGTGATTTTCAAACAGTGCTATCACAGCAGAGGAATGAGCTTGTTGAGAAGGGGAGTGCATGATGGACATAACCCACAGGGAGTAGTTGGATGACAAGGTGGTGATGGGCAGAGAGGAGGGAGCATGGTGTGGAACAGAAGTAACATCTGAGAATTTTCCTGAGGACGGGCTCTGCTCCACTACAATTAATGACCCACTGCAGGAGAACATGTACTTAGATTTGGTTTTTTATTCATTCTTTGATCTATCTCATTCTCTCTCTCTCTCTCTCTCTGTGAGAAATAATAGTAAGCATTATGTGAGTCAGCTTCCCAAGGGCAAGAAATGTTTAAAAAAAAAAAACTAACTTTCTGAAATGTAGATCAAAGTCCTAACTGTGGCTTCATTAACTGAATGCTTAACAAACTAAGCCGCAAACCAGGCTATGGTTTCTGTAGAAAATGAGAATACAATCAAAATGACTTCCAAAATTTAAGAGCTTACTTGAAGTATATAGGTGTATATGTGTGAGAATTGTGGTATATGGGCGTTTCTGCCTAGAGACTGTGAATTTACGTTGTTGTTTGGTTCAAAAAGAAAAACAATGGGAATATATTCCCCAAGGGTTGACACCCTAAAGCACAGTGATATCAACAGGTCAAGAAACTTCTATTATCTTAGTGTAAATTGATCTGTTTTAATTAAAGCTCAAAGGAATTATCAGAGAAACTCCCGGCATGATAAGCAATTAGTCAAAAAGGATTGAGGTGCCCTACCTAACTTTTCATTTTTAAGACAATATGTTTCATATTTGCAGCCTTAACAAGGAGTCTAGACGGTGATCAAAGTTAAGTGATGACATTTTATAATATTGGTGAATGAAGTCTTTCAAATGAGAGAAACTCTACGCCTTTGCTGCCTTTCACGCATATCACTTTGTCACTTGCTGGAGTTTGCTTTAGTTTCTGGCTTTTCTTTTGACCTGATTAACTTCACTCAGTATTTAAATTTTATTTATTTATTCATTACTTGCTTCTGCCAACTTCCCAAAAAGATTTCAGGTAAGCGTATCTAGAAAAGTCTTAACAGAACCCTAGGCATTGTTCCTGCTTTTAATTTACAAATCACTGATACTTCCATACAGGATGGACTTATCAGGTCCCTAGCATTTTGCATTTCATAAATGGCATTTGTATTATTTATCCTGAGATGTTCTCTCTGCATATCTACTTGTAGTTTTAATGTTTCATTTGGGATCTTGAATTTACATGCTCTGCATATCATTTCTTACTTGTTTGCTCGCACTTAACCTACTATCGAGAAAAAAGCAATGTGTTTTTTAGGAGTGAAATGTTTTTAAAATATATAATTTCTCTGAGCAAAAATTATGTAGTAGTTGAAATATTATTTGATCTTATTTAATTGGGAATGTTTTCAGAGAAAACAAAGAAAAAAAAAAGTTGAGATCATAGCACTCAAGCTAAGATCTGAAGTAAGTCATCAACTCTATTGAGGTATCATTCTGTGAATTTAGATCGGTAAGAGCTGCCGAAACACCGTTTGTATATTGTAGTGCGGACTGTGGTTCTCAAACTAACAAAATTGAGAATCTCTTATAGTGCTTGTTAAAACACAGATTGCTGGGCTCCACACCCAGTGTGTGTTTTTTTTTTTTTTCTTGATCACCTTTGTATTCCTAACACATCCAGAAGGCTTTTTTTTTTTTTTAATTCCTAATGGATACCCAACAAATATATTTTTTCTTTTTTTTATGTTATGTTAATCACCATACATTACATCATTAGTTTTTG
>NC_138380.1:69699955-69760221 GCF_054177405.1 Leptonychotes weddellii | reverse complement strand
CTTCATTCTTCCCCTCCTGCTACCTTCTTCTTTTTTTTTTAAACATATAATGTATTATTTGTTTCAGAGGTACAGATCTGAGATTCAACAGTCTTGCACAATTCACAGCACTTACCAGAGCACACCCTGTGTTTTTGAATCAACATTTGGGCTGGGTCTGGGAATTTATTTTTCTGTCAAGTTCCCAAGTGAAGGTGATATTACAGGCTTGAGAACTACTGATCCAGTAAATTACACCAAAGTTTAAAATAATTATTTAACTCTTAAAAATTGTCTTTGGGATATAAAAAAGCATTAAGTCTGAATTTTGATCTCAGTTATACTACCGTATATTACTCTATGCAGGTTCTTTTCAAGGTGTCCATGATTGGTGGCAGAGATTTATTTAACATTTAAATGCCAAATACAGAGCAGTCTGCTTCTAAGACATGTACTGTGTACAGAGAGGAAGAAAAGGCTTGTCAAGACAGAATTCTATTTCATTGTGCCTATTCTAAGAAATAGAATCCTTAATTTATTGATGTTTTATGGCCTACATAATAACAGTCAAAAGTATATTGGTTAAAAATATGGTATAGAAAAATAACATAAAGCCAAATGTTTATAATTCTTCCACACACCCAGAAGTAATAATTTTTAATTTTGTTATTTAACATTACAAATTGTATGTATGTATATGTGTATACATTTATGCATATATTGACATACTGTTTTAAATCAGATTTCTTTGACTTGACATATGTAGTAATTACTTGTAATTTTATTTTCTTGCCAAAAATGTTATTATATAATTTTTAAATAGTTATACAGTAATTTATCATAATTTAACAAAATTCTGTCTCTATACATTAGATTTGAACTATTAATACTTACATTGTAATGAGAATTTTATGAAACACTCATAATTATATACTTGCGGCCTACACCTGTGAAAATATCTACCAAATGCTTCAGCTCTAACCAAAACCATTTAATCCAGATGTATCCATAGCCTGTAAAACTCTGTGAATCAAAACATGTTTTATCCAGTATGATCATATGATCCTATGTAACATTTTAAATTCTTTTGCTGGAGTTTCTCCTCCTATTTAAAGTAAGATCTCTATCCACACAGAGTCATGGCAATTCTTGCATAACACTCTTATATTCCTATGAGTCAATTAAGCACGTACTGCTTTTCTGCCCTAACACAAGCTGGATACCATGTGTCTTTGAAAAATATATTTACCTTTAAATATCTTCCTTCTAAAACTCCTGTTAAAGGACAGGTAAGGTACAGATTACCATAAGGCCAGGGATATTTTTTTTTTTCAGAATTTATTGAACAGATTTTCATTTTTTAAAAATTTTTTAATTTTATTGTATGTTAATCACCATACATTACATCATTAGTTTTTGATGTAGTGTTCCATGATTCATTGTTTGTGCATAACACCCAGTGCTCCATGCAGAATGTGCCCTCCTCAATACCCATCACCAGGCTAACCCATCCCCCTACCCCCCTCCCCTCTAGAACCCTCAGTTTATTTCTCAGAGTCCATAGTCTCTTAAGGCCAGGGATTTTTGACCATAGATCATGGCAGGGTCTTGTCAGAAACAATTCATTTAGAGATACTTCTGGCATGTGGCATTTTTTTAGCCAGATGATTTTATGCTTATGAGGAATGAGAATTTTTCTGTACTTACAATTTGATTTTCTAGCTTTATCTAATTTAGCTCTTGGTAAAATCCTTGTATCTCTCTACAAACAAAACATTATTTATTTATAGCAAATCTCTTCAACTCAAGACTCAATATTACCACCCCCCCTTACTAGGATACCCATTAAGTTGGGCAATGATTTTTCTCTCTTATCTGGCCCAGTCTCACTAACAACAGTGTTATTTCTTCTGGTGATCCTTGTCCTTAAGGACTTGAAACTGCCTTGGGAACCAACCTGAGAATATTAAGATTAATCTCCTACTGTGATTCCCATCTAGGATCTGTGGAAAACAAACCTTGAACAGTGCCTGGCACATAGCAGATGTATAAACAATATTTGTTAAATGAATGAATAATGTTTAACATTATTAAAATTTAGCATATGCTTTACTTCCTAACAGAAATTGGTACTAAGTTGTACCATTTCTAAAAATGTATAACCAATTTTTAAATAGGTTTAAAAGGTGCCTGTGATCCTCTCTTAGGACTGTACTTCCCAAAATACCTCTATTCTCCAAACTAACCACGAATGAACCATATGAACAAAAACTTCACTGTGTTTATCTTAACAAACCCCCTCCCTCATATTGATATATTACCTGAGAAGTTTCTTGCAAAACTTTTCTAGCCACTCAGAGTGTCTCAAGGATTTATCTTCTGTCTTCTGTATTGAAATCTTTCCAACTTTTCTTGAATTTCCAGTTTCTATCTTAGTACTACTTCCCTGGGTTCTAAATTTGAGAGATGAACCTGTAAGATTGATGCCTTTATTGGAATGTTGGCCTGGTTTTGATTTCAGTTTCACCCTGAGAGCTATCTCTCCTTCTCCATGTCAGTTCCCCACTCTGAAAGTGAAGGGCCATTTTTTTGCCAGAATTTTGTTCTGTGTCTTTCACCCCAGGCTCTCACCCACCTCAGACAGGGAAAGCTTAACTTTCAATTAACATTAGGTATACTTGTTTTTCATGCCATAGTTTATTTATATATTAATTTACAAATAATATATTTTTAAAAAGGATTTGAAGTACTGAATATAAAATACCTATATAAGTCCATTAAATAATAACGGAATAATGTAGGATCAAAGAGTATGTTATATTCCCCTTAAATTTATTTAATATTAAAACTAAACTTAATTCCTGTCTTTCACCTGCAAAGTCCAAAATGAGTGGTGGATGTTGATAGCTAGAAAAGAGGAAGACTGACTTTAAATAAAAAACAAACCCTAGTGATGATAATTATAACATACTTTAAATGTATTCATTGTGTGCTTAGGTTTAAGATTTCAACAGCATTTATGGAATAAAAGTTATGAAAAATTTAGATGTAATGATATTTCCCAGTTTAAAATAGTAACAATTCTTCTGTCATAGAATGTATACTGTTCTTGGCATTGGGCATAAAAATATTGCCTAGCCACATGAAGTTATACCATTTGAAATTGTATTATTCATTCCAGCATGCCAATCTTAAATGCAGGGACTAAAATGGTTTTTCATCTTCAGAATAATAAATTTACAATTTCATTAGCTTGCATCCATATTTTCCCCAATACATGCAAAAGAGTTTAAATACTGAATCTGAGAAACTTGACTTTCTATCTAAAGTTTGGTGACTTAATAGCAGCAGGAGATTAAGAAGGAGCAAACACACTGGCCAAATGCCACTGCTCAGTAGGAGTTTTCTTTTAATGGAAGTTTGTTTTTTCTACTAGAAAACTCTGTGAGACTTAGAGTTTAAATCTGAGCCCTGCAATTTATGAGTTACCTCACAAAGTAATTTGCTTTAATGTGAGTCTCAGTTGTATGTTTCTAAATGTACAGAAAATAATTCCCTACTTTATGGAATGGTATGACGATTCAGTGAAATGTTATATGAAATGATTTTTCTAAATGCAGAAAATACTAATCGTAATAGTATTTTCCCAAAACTTTATTTTATTGTCACCTGGTCTGATATTTTCATGGATGGGAATCATGCAAAAACTATTTCTAAAAAATTCAAGATATTTACAAACACACAGAGAGAAATTAATGCTAATCTCTTGAAGAGGCAAAACAGCATGGGATGTTTGAGGAACATGTGTAATTTGGAAAAGTCAGAGGGAAGAGATGATAAAAGGAAGTAGTGTGAAACCCAGCGAGAAAGTTAGATACCTTCCCCTTGTATCTATGGATGAATAAATGTTTACCACACAGACACTGAATTTACTGACCAGAGAAACTGCAGTTACCTTCCCTCTACCCCTAGATAGCCACCGGCCTGTCTCTTTGCTTCTGAGCTTGGTTTTGGCTGAGGCAAAATCCATTCACTTTCTCCCTTTACATTGTATCTGCACAAATAGAATTACCTGCTTCTTTCTCTGTGGAGCTGTTACAATTTAATTGTAACTTTATCGTATCATTTAACACGTTCTATGTGTTTTATTTATAGATGTTCATTCTACGGTCACTTCTTAAATGTAAATTTTTCTACTATAAGATCTTAACTCCTAATCATCTTAATATGCTCAAAGCATGGAATAGATCACCTTGCAAGTAGTGGGCACGAGAGGTGTTTATTAAATTGACTTCTAAAATTTACATAGTACATTACTGTACTCTGCACTATATTTTTAATGATGTTTATTTAGCAAATATTATTGCCATATCATCCAGAGGCATACACTGTTACTACCGATCACTTAAAATCAATGAAAGTGGCGGGGGGAATTTGCAAGGCATACTTGCTAACCTTTGGTATATACAGGAATTTCACAAACTAAATTATATCTATGAATTACATATATCCATATGAGTTACAGAGCGTAAGATCTTACTTGTGGGAAGGGGTACAATATTATGAGGGGAGTGTTAGCAAGAAAAATACCATGTCCCTAACCTAAATTTTATTAGGAATAAAGCTGATGTTTTAGTCTGGATATTTCTGAATTCTCTTTCAGTGGGTCCAAAGTCAGAGAAGGAATAATAGGCACTATATATTGAATCCTTTAAACTACAGCAAGGGATAACTTCAGTCAATATAGTGGCAAGAAAAGAAAAAATACAATTTCTAATTGGTGACTTGGGCTCTGCATCTACAAGAAATAGAGAAAACAACAAACAATTAGATATTTTCAGAAATATGGGAATCCTTATATGTTATCTGATGGTATATTTATTACTTGAGCAATGAGATTCTTATATAGAGTATATTCCTACTACTGACAGATGTTAGACAAACTGTATATTTATTAGCACCTAGCAATATTTTGTTATTGCTAAAATAGAAGAGACATATGATTCTTTAATGAGCCTATTGTTCTATGAGCATATTGAATCCATTCTCTGACTTTTATTTTTTATTACTGGGAGAAAAATTAGATACTCATATTTATACAGAATATACTTCAAGTCCAAACAGATCTAGGTTCAAAATCAGCTTAGCCATTGACTGTCTAATAATGTGCAAATGAAGACAATCTCAGTTTTCTTGTAAATTAAAAATCAAGAACTATTCATTATATCTATCTCACAATAAATAAAATAGATAATTTATGGAAGACATTAAAGGCACTTTCGGGCACATAAATGCTTCATAAAATATGATGATGATGCTTAGAATTGTGGATGTAGAAATGTGGACAAAATATGAATGTTGGCATAATAGAGCTAAGTAGATAAAAGAAATAAGAACCAGAAGATTATATATGGTATTCTGTAATATCCAAAACAAATAATGCTGTAAAAATTAAAATAAGTGAAAGAATATAATCAATTCAAAATTATGTTTATTCATGAAGAGATGAGGGACAGAATAGGAAAGAAGCACATAGACTATGTAAATCATTGCCAAATATATTAGAGGAAAGGGCTTGAATATTGTCAGTAATTGTGATTCATTGTGTTCTGTTTCCCTGAATTCCATGGAAACCACAAAAGAAGTATGATTACATTGCTGTGAGAGAAAGGGGTATGGAAAGTGATTGGAAGAGGAGTGGATAAACATATATTTTAAATCTAATGTTTCAGGGGTACCTGGGTGGCTCAGATGGTTAAGCGTCTGCCTTCAGCTCAGTCCATGATCTCCAGGTCCTGGGATAGAGGCTCAGGTCAGGCTCCCAGCTCAGCGAGGACTCTGCTTCTCCCCCTCGCTCCCCTCTGCTTGTGTTCTCTCTCTGTCTCTCAAATGAATAAATAAAATCTTTTTTAAAAATCTAATGTTTCAGAAAGTACTGAAATCAATTTGATCTCTAAGTTATAGGTCCTGACAGAGTCTTTTTGAAAGTCCATAACAAGGGGCACCTGGGTGGCTCAGTCAGCTAAGCATCCAACTCTTGATCTCAGCTCAGGTCTTGATCTCAGGTTATTGTCAGTTCATGCTCCATGTTGGGCTCCACGCTGGGCATGGAGCCTACTTAAAAAAAAAAAAAGTTCACAACGGGAGAGTTGAAGCTGATTGTGCATGAATGAGAAAATTGTAGATCAGTTTCCTAGATGTTCAGGATCTGACCTGTTCCAGGTTAATAATAGTTTTGGAATTTGCATGCCTAGGTCTAGAAAGCTTTAAAAGAGCACATTTTTTTTAAAGATTTTATTTATTTAATAGAGAAAGAGAGAGACAGCAAGAGAGGGAACAAGCAGGATGAGTGGGAGAGGGAGAAGCAGGCTTCCCGCCGAGCAGGGAGCCTGATGCGGGGCTCAATCCCAGGACCCCGGGATCATGACCTGAGCCGAAGGCAGATGCTTAATGACTGAGCCACCCAGGTGCCCCAAAAGAGCACATGTTTAACTGAGGATACTTTAAGATGAAATAAATATATGTAAGCAATTGTAATCCATTGCTTTAAAACAGTTTTTATCCTTATTAATTCTAATAAATAAATTAACTATGGAATATCATTCTAAACAATGGAATATTATTCAGCACTAAAAGGAAATGCACTATCAATTCATGCAAAAACACAGAATAACCTTAAATGCATATGATTAAGTGAAAGAGGCCAATCTGAAAAAGGTAAATACTATATGATTCCAACTATATGACATTCTGGGAAAGGAAAAACAATGGAGATAGTAAAAAGATTAGTGGTTGCCAGGGGATATGTGAAGGAAGGCTAGGCAGGGCACAGAGGATTTTTAGGGCATTGAAAATACTCTGTAAAATATCATAACAATAAATACATGCCACTATATATTTGTCCAAACTAATAGGATGTACAACAATAAGAATGAACTATAGAAAAAACTGTGGACTTGGGTGGTTGGAATGTGTCAATATAGGTTATCTCTGGTAACAAATGTATCACTTTGGTGGGGGTGTTTATGATGGCGGAGGCTATGTATGTGTAGGGCAGGGAGGTATATAGAAAATCTCCTCACTCTCCCCTCAATTTTGCTGTGAACCTAAAACTGGTCTAAAACATAAAGTCTAAATAAAAACAAAAAATAGATGGTTTGCTTCTCACTGGAATTGAGTCAGGGATCCAGTGTAGAATATGTGTAATAGAATAGTGTGATAAAAAATGAGCCCCAGACACTTCAAACAATTTTTCTCTAAATGTAATTCATCTCCACTGAGCTTGTTATAAGGATTGTTTGTCAGTATTTAAAAGTGTCTTTTTCTTTTTTTAATATTTTATATATTTGAGAGAGAGAGAGAGAGTGCGAGAGCATGGGGGGTGGAGGAACAGAGGGAAAGGGACAAGCAGACTCCCCGCTGAGTGGGGAGTCCTAAGCAGGGTTCGATACCAGGACCCTGAGATCATGACCTGAGCTGAAGTCAGATGATTAGCTGACTGAGACAGCCAAGTGCCCCTTATAAATGTCCTTTTCTAACAAATATATGGAAAGTTGGTTAAATACAAACTGACTTAGCAACTACTTTGATACCAGCCATTCTGGCATATACTGCACATGGTATCCAGGCTAAACCAACACTTTTTTTTTTTTTTTAAGATTTTATTGATTTATTTGACAGGGAGAGAGCACAAGCAGGGAGCAGGGGTAGCCCCAGAGGGAGAGGGAGAAGCAGACTCTCCATTGAGCAGGGAGCCTGAATGCAGAGCTCGATCCCAGGACCCTGGGATCATGACCTGAGCCGAAGACAGATGTGTAAACCACCAACCCACCCAGACACCCCCAGGCTAGACCAGCACTTTAATAACATAGTTAATTGCCTGACACGTATATAACAATAGAAGTAGCACACATCTGAAATACAAATATTAAGACTAAGTGCTCAGTAAAACTATTTACTAAAAAGTTCAATATTTATATTTATTTGTTAAAGCACCAGGTCCCGAAAAATTGTAGGAAAACCAAAGAGGTTGCATAACATAATTTGGCAAGAGCCACAACTGACATTCAAGTTCCTTTTTTATTCTCTACTCTTTTAAAAATGTCAGGTTTTGTATACTGTAATCAACTGGAATGCACACGTCATCCAAACAGAATCTTGAATAATGAGAAGTTTGGCAAAGCACAATCCTCAATCTTCAGTATTTCAAATATGAAGCATTTGGGAAATTTGACACATTAGACTTCAGATGTTGTCTGTTCATGACAACATTATCAATAAGAAAGTGGAAACACAGTAATATATTATGCTGACAAAGATTGTAACTACAGTGAAAACAGGAACATTTTCTATTCCAATTTATTCTGGATCTTTTAAGAATGTTGTTCAGAATTGGCAAAGCACAAATGAAAAGTAGAATCCTAGGGGTGCCTGGGTGGCTCTGTCAGTTAAGTGTCTGCCTTCGGCTCAGGTCATGATCCCAGGGTCCTGGGATCGAGCCCCGCATCAGGCTCCTTGCTCAGCGGGGAGCCTCCCTCTCCCTCTGCCTGCCGCTCCCCACCCCTCCACCTCTGCTCATGCTCTCTCTCTCCATCTCTCCCTCTCAAAAATATCAACAAAATCTTTAAAAAAAAAAAAAGAAAAGTAGAATCCTAAATATTTTATTCAAATTGAATTGTAGTTACTGTATCAGAAAAAAACATACATTCCTGGGCATGCACAGCACTTTTAACTTTTATTTTTATGTAATTTTAGACTTGAAGAAGAGTTACCGAAAAGTGTAACAATTTCCTGTATATCCCTCATCCAGTTTTCCCTTCTATTAGCATTATACATAATGATAGAATATTTATTATAACCAAAGAATTAGCTTTGGTGCAATAATATTAATTGAAGAACAGAAGCTATTTAGATTTTACCAGTTTATTTACTAATATCCTTTTTCTGTTCCAGGATCTAATCCAAGATGCCATTTACATTTTTTTGTCTTTTCTTCTTAGCCAACTCCAATCTATAACTCTCTTTCCTTGTTTTTCATTATCTTCACTCGTTTGGAGATAACTGGTGAGATATTTTGTAGGATGTATCTCAATTTGTGTTTGAATGCTGTTGTTGCATGATTAGATTGAGGTTATGCATTCCTGGGAAATAGCAGAGAAGTGATATGGTCTTTCTCCGTGTTTCACATTGGGGGGTGGTGATGGTAATAACGATGTCAACATTCAGTACTGGTAACATTAACCGTGACCACCTGGATAAAGTGGCAGCCTCTAGGATTCTCCAGTAAAGTTACTCTTTTTCCCTTTGTAATTACTAAGTGTCTTGAAGGATACACTTTGAAACTATGCAAATATCCTTTTTCCTTAAAATTTCACCCACTAATTTAGCATCCATAGGTAGTATTCTAATGGTGATTTTCTACATCCCTCATTCCTTCCGCATTTAATCATTAGAAAACATATCTGTAGGAAGTTGTTACTTATCCTCCATTTATTTATTCCTCCAGTGTTTATTTAAATACTTATGAATTCATGGATATTTATTTTGTTTTTGGATTATAATCCAATACTTTTGTTATTTATTTTGTTGCTTGAGCTTCCCCAACTGTGGACATTGGGAGCTCTCTCTCTCTCTGTTTTTTTTCTTTCTAGTTTTACTGAGATGTAATTGACATACAGTGCCTCCGGTCTTTCAACAAGTCTTCACCAACCCACCCATCCCCTTTTATTATGGACTTTCTCACTTGCTAGCACTATAAGAGTCTCTAGATTCATCTTATATTTTCCTTGCTGTAGTTCTGAAGCCTAAATATTTATATATACTTATATATACTTGTATTTTTTACCCTATTTTATAAATAACATAGTCTCAAACTTCTTAAACTACACCTCCGCTTTAAACAAATTTACCAGAGTACAGAGTTTTTGTGCAGTTCTCTTTGTCTTTAGCTTTATAGAATCCAGTCAAAATATTGTTTTCCCAAGTTACATATGTCAGCTTCTTTCCCATACTCTTCAGTTTAGTTTCCAATTCATTGGAAGACAGATTCATTTGTCAGCCTGCATTCCATCTTTCCTCTCACATTCTAGTCAATTTTTTTCCAAAAATTAACATAGAGGCAAACTCATTTTTTTGTGCTGTATTCTTCTGTCAGTTTTGACAAATGCATAGAGTCATGCAGCCATGAGCGCAGTATGTGCAGAGTATGTTCACCCTATACTACCTTTCTATCAGCTCTTACCCATAACACTTGGCAGTCACTGATCTGTTGTTCTCCCAGCTTTGCCTTTCCTAAATTGTCATATAAATTAAACCATACAATATGAATCTTTAGATACTCTTTCACTTAGAAATATACATTTAGGATTCTTGAATGTTCTTGAATGTATCAATTCAAGATACATGGTTGTTCTTGAACATATCCATAGTTTGTCCCTTTTGGTTGCTCATGCAGCATTCCATTAGACAGTGTACTGTGTATTTTGTTTGCCATCACCAATTGTGGGATATTTGAGTTGTTTCCAGTTTGGTGAAATTATGAAAAAGCCCCCTATTCAATTCAGTCATTTTTGAATCTTCATATTCCTTAAATCTTTGTGTTGTGATGATAAAACTGTATTCTAAAAGTGTTTTTAAAAATCAAAGAAAAAGTTTCTAATGAGTGCCTTTCAGTTATTTTATTAGTATGTGGTTGCAAACTGACTTCAGAGCTACTCTACTCAGTTTAGGGACAAAGTTTCTGTGTCATTTTAATATCTTTTATGATAAGGTAATTTAAGAACCAACTAGGGTTTGAGCTTTTGTGGTAGAAAATATTTCAATTTTCTCAAGGACTATTGGCCATGTTCTAAAAGATTATTGAAAATAATATTTATAGTAATTTTGTCTCTAGCACTAATAATTAGTTTTTAATTATGTGTCTAATGTATAAACGCCTAAATTCTTTATAAAATTCTGAATTGGTATTGAAATTAGGTCAGACTCCTATGTGTACATTGAACGAAATATCTCAAATAGTTAAATTACTTTATAAAACTAATTTTATTCCAATTCCCCAAACTATTTTAGGAACAGAAAAGATAAGCTTTGTGTTCAAAAACGTAGTCACTATCTATCCTTTTCTTTCCGCAACTGCATTTTGGAAAAGAAAAAGGATTTTTAAAAAGCTGGTTACTGTTTTACAATGGAGCTGTTTAATAGCTTTAAAAATTCATTGACTGGATTGTTACAAGACCAAAACTAAGGAAAGATAATTTTAATAATCCTTCCTTTATCTAGACATGCTGGTGCTTTTTATTCCATAAATGAAATTTTTATTTCATTATCATTATAATAAGTAAAACAAGTGTCTTTGTCAGAGGCCAGAATTTCCCAACTTCAGTTAAACTTCAGCATGACTTTTGTGTAAGGACATACATAAAAAAGATAAATCAATCCCAGTTATTTCTTTCTTGACAACTTCATAGTTCTCTGTATTGCTTTCATTGATTTTAATGTGATATTATTAAATTATTAAAATCAAACATTATTCATTATTATTAATGATAGTTAATTAAAAGAATCATAATTATTATAAACAATTATAAATAATAAATGATTAATAATTGGTATATTAAATTTATTTGTTTTCTGGCATTTTCACTTTTAAAATGGGTGAATCCATTATAAGTTTTGTTTCTAGTTAATATTGTCTTAAAAATCATTAATCATAGTATGTTTGTGTTGTTAGATATAAACTTAAATAATGCAGGACTCAGGTTATATCAAATGAGTCATAGATGCTTTTAATTTTGAATAAGTGAAATAACAGCACGTCATTTAATGGAGACTTACTGAACATCAGCAAATTCTAATTTACATAATTTTCAAAATTAGGCAAATTATTTTTACTTTAAGTATTTATTATCAAATTGTCTTTGAGTGTTGGAGTAATATTGCATAAGGTTTATAAGTGTCCCCAAGATTTACAATATAATCCCCTAGCTCTTATAATAAAGTTAGGCATATTAAATACAATTTTTTTCTAGGAAGTTCTCCTTAAGAATATGTATTTCATTTCAACTAAACTAGTAATTCATAAAACCCCTAAAATCTGAGAATTATAGAAAAAGTATGTCTGTTTTTGCATAACTGACACCAGATAGTAGTGGGAAAAATAATTGGCCATTGACAAGAGATTAGAATAATCGAATTTACTCTAAAAATCTATTAAATCATCAAGAGCTTAATAATGAAAAACTAACTTTAAATTCTAGCCTAGCTATCTCTCAATGTTCTTTTTTGGCTTTTTAAGTGATATTGCTAATATGTAAACCAAACACTGCTAATATTATTGGCATTCTTAAGGTATCTACAGTCAGCAATAAAACCAACATAATTTATTACTGTCAATATGAGTTCCAGAAATGAGAGTCGGCAGTCCCATTCTGGTGTAGCTTGAGAGATGTGTTTAATTTTGTTGGATGCTCAATGTGAAGAACCAAGGCAACTGTGTAAGTTCTTCTTGACTGGACGTAGTTTCAAATTTTATAGTGTTGATATTCCTGTTTTCCTTACATAATAGTTGAGAAAAATCAAGATAGGAGATAAACTCTGCCACTTAATAATAGTATTTTGAAATTGAATTAAATGACTCAAAATATCATAAGCTAAGCTAAAATGGGTAGACTGATTTTCTGAATACTTATAAACCCTCAATATTCTTTTAGTTATTTCATATACTGAGAATAAATATTGTAAAATAAAATGTATAAGAATTTCCTTTTCACTTTATTTTATTTAGCCTTAGAGTTTTGTTTTTTGATATTCTTTTCTGCCTCTTTAATTATACTTTTTGGTGGTTCCTGTCATTTCAATTGCTTTTACATAAATGATATCAAATCACAGCTGTCAAATTGTTGTTATAATTACAGACTTTTCTTGGAAGGTCCTTGTCAGCAACATCTTGGATCTTCTGTTATTAGCCTAGATGACTTATAACAGAGTGTTCTCCTTCCCTTCATTTAAAAAACTTTTTGCCAAATTTCTTATTAACTGACTGAAATGGTCTCAATATTATGTCTTTGTTCTCTGTTGTCCTCTTACAACTTCATTATTCTGAATTCAAAAACTATCTTTCCTTATTTCTAAGAATGTTAAAAACGTCTTGAGAATGTTAAAGAAATCTGATGCAGATTTTTATAATAGGTAAGAAAGACATATGTTTTGGAAGGAAGATAAGAGTTTTATGTTTTGTTTTTGTTTCTTGAATTTTTCAGAATGAGCAAATGTGATTTTGTGTGTATATGTTATGATATGTTCCCTAAAGTCAGTGATTGTATGTCCTGTATTTAAAATGTTTGTTGTATGATGAGTATCTTTATACTAAACAAAGACATAACATGAGATAGTTACCCTTAAAAAATCAACCAAAACCTTACTCATCAACTCAATGAATCATTTGCTTTTGTTTCTGATTTACATGTCTTTGTCATTTAGCTTTCAGTCATAGGTCTATGGTATCATGATGAAATGCCAGTATTTCTGCCTTTTCTGTAACTCTATGACCAGCACACTAAGATGTATGCCCATTCCCCTGCCCCCCTTGGAAGAGTAGAGGAACAAAGTTCCTTTCCATCACTGAGAAGCGGTTCTCCAGTAGAAAGGTGTCCATAGTGGCAAACTCAGAGCAGTCATCCAGAACACATAAAGAGTCCCTTTTGGACAAGAATAAACATTAGTCAGGTTGTAAATGTTATACATTTAAATATCTGAAATTACATAATGTTATCCCCCATCCTCCTTTTTATTCACATTGAAAAAGAAACCTTTTATTGGAACAGTTGCTCTCTTCCTTGTTGAATTAAAAGGGTGGAACAGTGAGTTTTTAAATAGTACAGCTGGTTTCTCCCAAACTAGTTGCACTGTGGTATTAGAAGTATGTGATATCAGATTAGAGAGGGGTTTTGGAGGGGGAGGGTGAGAAGGGAGAGGCCCTCAGCATTAAGTAAAATTTAGCTTATCACTGGCTTAAAATATGAATCTTTTCTGTGTGGCTGGCAAAGTATGAACATTTTACTATTCACTTTGCTTTCACTTTAAATCCCGCAAGCTTGTTTCAGTTCCAATGTGTAACAAGGAGAAACGGCGCCACAGTTTCAAGGCATATCCCAAAGGTGGAAACTTTCTGGGTCTTAAATCAAACTCATCATCTAGATATGCAGAATTCCTCCTACTTGGTCCTTTTTGTTTGTTTGTTTGCTTTATTTTCTCTAGTATCTTCATCACTGAATTTCTTGGTGGGGGTAGGAGTGTATTCCATCTACAATACATATTTCCTAATGAGCTAAAGACCACAACTCTCAGTGATGAATGTACATAAATATGGATAGTTTTCCCATTTGGAAGGTGATATGTGATATTCATAACTATAGGCTATGTTAACAAACAAATGGGCAGAATGTAATGTAATTTTCTTTATTTCCATATTTCTAAAATATTGAACCTTTACCCCACAGAGGTAGTGAAGACCTATACTCAGTCAACTAAGTGACTTGATCCTTTTCTTGGTATTAAATCTATATTTTTAGATTATTAAAAAATAAATCAGAGGCATTAGGGGAATGGGTACTAAAATCAGGACCTGCATCTGCTGAGACTCATATAATTCCATTTCCTCTTTGATCAGAGCTCAGTCAGGTTATTGCTGAGTCTCTCCTCCTTAACTAAAGCCTTTACATCTCTTGTCTTCTTCTTCTTTCTCTATCCCTACACTCTTTTTCTCCCTTTCATTTTCTCTCTCTCTCCTTTTGCATGCCATTTACCACTTTAAGCTCAAAGCAATGAAAGTGATTGAAGCAAGAAAACTACAGTAAACAACTTGAATGTATTTCACAAACATAATAGTGAACAAAGGAAGCTAGGCACAAGAGACTGTATACAGTATGATTTCATATATATAATTTTTTAAAAAATAGGCAAAAGTAATAGGGTATCAACAGTGAAAATGAGAGCTGACTTGAGGAGAAGGTATTAACAGAAGAGAAAATAAGGGGTGTTTCTGAAATAATGATCTCTATTTGATTTGGATTCTGGCCACGTCAATTTGTTTATTTTTTGAAATTCATTTAAATGTCCAGATGCATATTTAAAGTCCATACACACATCCATGTTAAACTATATCAAAATTATTTTTATTTGGTAACTAGCAGTTGGTAATCCTAATTAGAGGAATAAGTCCCTGACATTTTCTACAAAGCACTTAAATTGACAGCTGGGCGGTGGGGTGGGGGTGGAGTAGAGTCTTACCCTATATTCCACCCAGTGATGTAGGACTTGTTGCCACAGAAGAATTTAATTCACTCTTGCTATGTTTAGGTAAGTTTGCCAATGCGTGAAACTGTATTCGATGTTCTCACAATCTCTAGTCTTCACCTCTAATATCTATCTTTTTGTTAACTTCCCCATATGTACTGTTGCTTAATACTAGACACATGAACTGAAAATAAACTAATTTCATCACATAGTTAGCTGAATCTGCCTTTTTACATGCTCTATTCCATATTTTTCCTTTTTGTTTTAGTGTTCCAAGTGACATTATATAGTCATAATATAGATCCTTTAAAAATTTCAAATTTTAAAAATATCCAGTGACAACAGTATTCCTAATCTGGCATTCATTCTTTTTCCTGATACCTGAGAAATCTGTTTGTTGGGTTTTGGTGGCAGTGATGGAAGGAAACTTGTCAGTTACAAACCAATAGAAATAGAATAATTAACTCTCAACTTAATTCATGGGCTATCAGGGTTAAGTTTGAGCTATATATCATTTGCTGGTGAAATGGAAGAAGACATGGTCTTAAAAGACACTGTTAAAAAGCCATCCGATTCTCAACTCTTTAGCAATCAGAATGTACTTTTCATATTGGCTTCCTCATAAAAGGAGCTGAAAGCACTCCTTTTAATTATTAGAACAATTAATATATGGCAAGCCTTTTACTTTCCCCTAAAATTTTAGAAGAATTAATCAGTGAGATAACTGACGCTGCGGTTTTCTTAAATGAAATTTTTTAATAATGGATTCAGTTTCTTCAAGAGATTTTAGACAGGACAGATTTTCTATCTCTTATGGTAAGCTTTAATAAGGTAAATTTGTTATCCAAATGTTCAGATTTATAAGCAATTTTTTTCTGGTATTTTCCAATGTCCCCTGCCATTGGGTTGGTTCACTTTTTTGACTAATCACCGCATCCCCACAGTACTTTCTGCTGTATTTCACTCCAAGGTATCTCTGCTCTGAGATTAGTTGCTTTGGGCAATTAGTATACTTTCTTTCTTTCTTTTTTTTTTTTTAATCTGTGATTTTTTTTTTTTTCTTCTCTTAGAAGAAAGTTAATCTCTCAGATTAACTGAAAATGGACTTTGCCAGATATTGGTCATTTCACTTTGGCACAGCATGCAAGATAGTAGGAAGGATGTTCTGTCTCCTACCATTCTGTTCATATTAGAAGACTTCCCTGTCTGTTTTGAGAATAAAATTAAGGAAAAAAATGTTTCCTTCCCTAATTCTCTCCCATGATTTCCTCTAAATAGCGCCCACAATTAACACAAATTCAGGTTACTTGTCAAAGTACAATTTCCCTGAGTCAGAAATTTGCCCAGACAAAGAAATAAGTATGTGCAAGAGGTAGTATTAAGTTTGGGAGGAGCAAGGATGAGAGTGTGGAATCGCGCTAAAAGAATAATAAACTTGAGAACATGGAATGCATGAGTTGGAGTGTATTTTGAAAGAGAAGGATGAAACAGAAATTTTACGTGGCAGTTTTTGCTCAGAATTACTGTGGCAGTTGAATTTAATGTTTTATGAGATACTTCTTCATTCAACCCAAAAATGTAAATGACTCCACGCCAGTTTCCCAAGATGGTAACAATTAACTAAGGAAACAAAGCTTTGTGACCTAGATGTAGTTAATCCCTTTGCAAGAAAATGTCTATTCCTTTAACACACACTCTTAGTCTTACTCACATCTTATTACCTGGAGCTAGTATGCCTCCAGCTTTTTTTTCTTCCCCAATCTTTCTGTGCCGTTGTGGATGATTCTCCCTTTGCTTCCTTACCATCTGTACTTCTTCCCAATTCCCAGGACAGGAACTCTCATGTATACTTGAAGGTTCCTTTAAAATTATATTATAGGGTGCCTGGGTGGCTCAGTTGGTTAAGCGACTGCCTTCGGCTCAGGTCATGATCCTGGAGTCCCTGGATCGAGTCCCGCATCGGGCTCCCTGCTTGGCAGGGAGTCTGCTTCTCCCGCTGACCCTAATCCCTCTCATGTGCTCTCTCTCTCTCATTCTCTCTCTCTCAAATAAATAAATAAAAATCTCTAAAAATAAATAAATAAATAAATAAAATTATATTATACACCATTGGACTATTTATATTTATGCTCTATTTCTAAGAAAAATTATGAAAAGCTTTGTATTCTGTGAATAAATTACAAATATCACTAACCAGGTAATAATTGCTACACCTGGGCTTTGAGCCCTGTTTCGCTGTTTAGTATATAATACCCAAAAGATAGTCATTTATGTGAATGCTGGCACTGCTTTTACCTACAAGGTAGAATGCTCACCAAGTAGAACAGATTTTTTTGAGGCAGCAAAAGTGTGCCTCCGAAAAGATATATCAGCAAAGTGCACTTACAATGCCAGCAGTTTTCACGTTCCATGCTAAGTACTGAAATTGCTTTCTTAGGCTTTACTTTCCTTCCAGTAGTGTGGACATTGATGGGATAGAGCTTATTGTTTTAAAACGCTACCGACATTAAAAAAAAAAAAAGGTACCTTTTCCTGAAACAAGATTTAACATGAACTCTAATATACCCCTTAGCAAGATTACTATATTTACTGAATATAGTAAGATTTACTCATGTATCATCAAAAGAGAAACAATACACTCTTTTCGAATAGGAAGATTTCTGTGGCAGTTATTCAATTTAACTCTCATCCATTCTCTCTCTCTCTCTTCCTGTGTGAAGAAAGAAAAAGCCTGGAGGCATAAAGGAGGAAGATGTGATTATAAATCCTAAAATGTAATTCAAAATACAAATTTTCATAACTATATTCACGTCATAAAGTGTGATTTCCCTGAAGTGTGCTGTCAAAATACAGACATCAGCATCTAGGTATTTCCTATATCTGCTTTGAATGTTACTTCAGAACATCCAAAATAATTTCTTGTTGTCTCTGGAACACAATAACTCTTACATTTTTTTTTCCTCATCTACACAAGGAAGTGTTAAGGAAAGATTATATTTTGGAAGTGTTTTAGATACAAATATTTTTTAAAAAGTTAAGCTACTTTTAAATTCAACCATTAATGTATATACAACCACCATCACAATGAAAAGACCACTTAATTTTAACCTTCTGCAAACATACCTTTGGTTGTTTTTTTTTTTAAGATTTTATTTATTTATTTGAGAGAGAGAGAGAGAGCATGAGGGGGGGTGGTCAGAGGGAGAAGCAGACTCCCCGCTGAGCAGGGAGCCTGATGTGGGACTCGATCCCGGGACTCCAGGATCATGACCTGAGCCGAAGGCAGTCGCTTAATCAACTGAGCCACGCAGGTGCCCCTACCTTTGTTTGTTTTTTGTTTGTTTGTTTGTTTTAAGATTTATTTATTTGTTTTAGAGAGAGAGAGAGTGAGCACAAGCAGGGGGATGGTCAGAGGGAGAGGGAGAGAGAGAATCTCAATCAGACTCCCCGCTGAGCACAGAGCCCCACATGGGGCTTGATCCCACAACCCTGAGGTCATGACCTGAGATGAAATGGAGTTGGATGTTCAACCAACTGAGCCATCCAGGTGCCCCATCATACCTTTGATCAGTACCCTTTTTTAAAGAAAATATACATGGATGGGGTCCATCTTTGTCCTTTATAATTATTTGTACCTCTTAATACATAGATCATTTAAGATATCTCATAGTTCCAAAAAAACACTTTACATATAAAACTTATGTCACATGATTAACTTGATACCTGGCATCATCTCCTCTCAGTATTCTAATGACAAAATATACACACACACATGCACCTATGAAAATTTAAAATAGCATTAAAACTAGAACTTAAAGAAAATGACATACTAGTACCAGAAGAGATTTCCTAATTTCTTCTTGTTAGCTCCTTTCTTTTTAACGCTGAATAATTCATTGTCTGGCTCAGTTCATTTATCCATTCACCTACTGAAGCACACCTTGGTTGCGTCCAAGTTTTTGCAAGTATAAATAAAGCCACTATAGGGGCACCTGGATGGCTCAGATGATTAAGTGTCTGCCTTCGGCTCAGCTCATGATCTCAGGGTCCTGGGATCGAGCCCCACGTTGGGCTCCTGGCTCAGCGGGAAGCCTGCTTCTCCCTCTCCCTCTGCCTCTCCCCCTGCTCATGCTCTCTCTCTTTGTATCTCTGTGTCTCAAATGAATAAATAAAATCTTTTTTAAAAAAGCCACTATAAATATCTGTGTTTAGGTTTTTGTGTAGACATAAGCTTTCAGTACTTTTGGGTAAATACCAAAAAACGTGGTTGTTGGATCATTTGGTAAGTATGTTTAGTTTTGTAAGAAACCATTACTGTCTTAAAAAGTGGCTGTGCCGTTTTGTATAACCACTACCAACGTATTAGAGTTCTGTTGCTCCACATCCTTGCCAGCACTGATATTATGAGTGTTCTGGATTTGGGCCATTCTAATAGTTGTGGAGTGATATTCTATTGTTGTCATCACTTCTTCAAAGATTAAAACTTTTAGAAAATAACAGGGTAGAAGTTTAGGCTTTTAGCTGGTAGTGAGCTAACAGATAAAATGCTCTCAGTATTACCAGAGCTAGTGAAAATTGGGAGAGACCTGAGAGTTGAGCATTCTAGAAACAACACTTACTTAATATACCCAGTGCGCTACAAAGGAATAGCATAATGTTTAAGAACATCGTTCTAGTTAGGAATCAGAAAGAAATCCAGAAAGTCTGGATTTTAATCTTTGATTTTCAAACTGCTGTGTATTTAATCAAGTTTTTAAATCTTTATATGTTTCAGCGTCTTCAGTTTTAAATTACAGTAATAAAAATACTTCCTCATATTGCTATTGATTAAGAGAAGTTTACAATACACATAGTCCAGTACCAAGTAGGTGGTAAACATTCACTGTATAGTGGCTTTTGTGTGTGTGTGTGTGTTATTATGCTATTTCAATCCAAGTCACCAGCAATACTTGAAAGATTCCCATTTGCTGAGTTGTGGTCTATGAATTGGGCCCATTGGATTGATCCCCACTTGAACAATCCAAGAAAGAAGTTCTACCAGGATCCATGTAGACCAAAACAGACTTGAAGAATAGTGAAATTCATGCTATAGGAAATCCTGGATATAAAGAGGTACCCCTATTTTGAGGAAACACTTTTCTAATGGAACCTATATAAAAATACTACCAAATAAAGTACAAGAAAATTCATACTAGATATGTAGATCTCTGATAATCTATTGAAAAAATAAGGGGAAAGTAAAAAGAATGGCAATAGCCTCAACAGGATATAAGGGTATATTTCCCCTCAATATAGCAGCCAAAAACCATCAGAAGAAAACAGACAAAAATGAAAAAGTAAAAAGATAAAATTGAAAATAACTGAATGAGATGAAAAGTAGCAAGGATAAGATAAGGAAATAGGAAAATGAAATAGAAAAATATAAATCCCCAAAAGAAAGTTGCTACTAAGGAAAATTAAAACTGTGAGGTAAAAAAAAAGCATATGAATTCCTCTAAAAGCAAAAACATGAAAAGATAAAGGTAGGTAGGGAGGAGATGACAAATTCTATTAATTTATGCTTCTCTCAAGTGTATATTGAGTGTCTATTTCAGGGATAAAACATATTTATAAACACATTTATTACAAATAATCTTTGTCCTTGAAGTACTTTTATTAAGGTAAAAAGGAACATAAAATAAATTATACATAATAAATAATTTATATAGCATATAAAAAAAGATTTTTAAAGGTAATATTGGAGCATATTTCATTAAAGCCAATAAGAGAGTTAGCACGTGACTATCTGAGTGAAAAACTTTCCTAATATAGGGGCCAACCAATACAAGGGCCTGGAGTTGGGAGGATTTCTGTTGTGTTTAAAGAACAAGGCCTGTAAATACTTGGAGAGATGGAGTTAAAGAGTATAAGATTTGTGATTGTTGTAAGACCTTGAAGATCATTGCAGGCACTTGAGTTTTCACTCTGTGTGGCTGGAGTTCATTTGGAAGTTTCTAAAAAGATAAAAGGCATTTGGCTGCTCTATTGAAATTAGGCTAGAGAGGTAAGATAACAAGAGGTAAGGGTGGAAGCAGTATTATAAGTAAGGGATGCTGGTGGTTGGACCAGTGCAGGGCAGTGGGTGCACGGTAAGTGGTCAGAATCCAGATATAGTTTCAAGTTAAAGCTAACACCGTTTCTGAAACTGTACATGGGAACAGAAAGAGAGGAATAGGAGTTGCCATCAATTGAGAAGGAGAAGGTTGTAGGTGAAGCAATTTGAAGGAAAAGATCAGAAGTTCACTTTTAGCCATACTGGGTTTGTGATAACTTTTAGACATTCTGGTGGGGTGTGGAGTTGGATGTACAAGTCTGTAGTTCATGTATCAGCTGTAGACATACATTTGTGTATTATGGGTAAATTGAAAATATTAAAAGCCATGAGTCTGAATGACATCATCTAGGAGTGAGTGTAGATAGGGAATTAAGTTCAATATAAAGAGGCTGGGCGGTAAAGGTGACAAGTAAAGAGAAGAATTTGGGTTAATAGTTTTACTTTCCCCCCAGCACTTTAAAAATACTGTGCAACTGTTTTTCTGATTTCTGGTGTGTCTACTGTGATATCAGTGCTTATTTGGGTCATTTGAATAACTGTTTGCTTCATGCAGGGTATTATTTTTCTCTTTTTGTCTTTAATATTTTCAGTTAACTTTGTGTTCCACAGTTGACTGTGATATGCTTAGGTCTGTTTCCTTTTCATTAGTCCTTTTCAGTATTCACTGAATTTTTGATTTTATAGTTTTATTTCTTTCACTAAATTTTGGGAACTTTTGACCATTAAATTGCCAAGTATTTCATTACTCTTCCTTTCGATTCTGAGACTCTAGTTATATATGTATTAGAATATTATCTCTATTGTCCTAGATATTATCTCTAATGTCCTAGAGTCTACCATCATTTATTAATCTTTTTAATCTCTGCTTTTCAGATTAAATGAGTTTTATTCATTTATAAGTTCATCAACTTTTTTTTTTCCTTGTCATCTTCATTCTCTGTTAAGCCCATGAACTTAAGTAAATTTTTGTTTCAAATAGTGTGCTTTTCATTTTTAGAATTTTTATTTGGTTCTTTTTTTCAGTGTTTATATTTCCCTGCTGGAATCTTTAAGTCTTTTTTTTTTTTTTTTGTATATTTGAGCATATTTTCATTAATGTCTTTAAGCATTGTTATAATAGCTTAAATTCTTGTCTACTAATTCTGATGTGTTTATCATCTTGGATTAATGTTTGTTGATTATTTTTTTCCTCTTAGGAAAGGTCATATTTTATTCTCTTTTTACATGTTAAATCATTTTGGAATATATCCCCAGATATTTTTCTTTTTTTTTTTTTATTTATTTATTTGACAGAGAGAGACACAGAGAGAGAGGGAACACAAGCAGGGGGAGTGGGAGAGGGAGAAGCAGGCTTCCCACGGAGCGGGAAGCCCGATGTGGGGCTCGATCCCAGGACCCTGGGATCATGACCTGAGCCGAAGGCAAACACTTAACGACTGAGCCACCCAGGTGCCCCCCCAGATATTTTTCATATGCTCTATAAACTCTGGACTCTGAAATGTTCTGCTAAAAAACATGATCTTTTTAAATGAGCATGCAGTTAATCTGGTTAAAACCAAACTTAAAACAAACCCCCTTCATTATCTAGTAAGCCAAACTTCAAATCAGTGATTTTTACCTCAGCCCGCCTGCTAGGAGTCTTCCTTGTTTATCCCTGGTCAGGGGGTATTCAGACCTTAAGGCAGAGTTCCTTCCTGGAAAGTTCCTCTTTATTCTCCAGCTTGTGTGGATGGCCCTGTTTTTTCAAGCACAAGACTAGAGTTTAACCGTGTCACATAAGCACCCCAGGCCTTTCCTCACGATAAAATACACAGAAACAGGAAACTCACCTAATGCCTTTTACTTTTTCCAAGTGTTGACTTGTTTCCAGTTTCTGTTTGCTTTTGTTCAGTCTTCATGGACTCTGCCTATTTCATTGTTGATGTTGTCTCCTGTTTCTATTTTTCAACATTTAGATTTGTTACCTGTGAGAAGTTTGGTTTGATCAGAGTTATTTAGCCATACTGGAAAGAAACGTTCATTCAGTTGCCTTCCAGATCTAAGTTTTTATTTTTAAGTAATCTCTACACCCAATATGGGGCTCAAACTCACAACCCTGAGTTCAAGAGTTACAGGCTCTACTGACTGAGCCAGCCAGGTGTGCCTCAGCTCTAATTTTTAACTGTGAAATGAAAGCCTTGTTCCCCTGATAAAGGCATCCAGGCCTAACCAGAAACCTTGTCAATGATACGGTACACGCTGCAGTTTTCACTGGTAACACCTGGTGATGAAAGAGAAAGAGCTTCAGCCTTCCAAAAGAATACAACCCTTCTTTCTCCATTTCCTCATTTACTTATTTATTCAACATTCATTTATGAGCCACATATTTAGCTATGCACTTGGCATATGGCTGTTAAGGAAGTTATAACACCTGTCCTTACAGAGCTTATTATTGTAAGAGAATGAGAGACGTGTGAAACAGCAGGCAAGTAAGTAAGAAGATAGTCTACGATGATAGAAGATGATAAATGTCATGTAAATTAGAAGGCATAGAAACAAACATGTGAGTGATAGTGGTTCTTGAGGATTTGTACTTTGTAAGCAAGGTGCTACTTCACTGAGAAGCAGGGCACTGAGCACAGCCACAGTGGAGACAAAGCCAGTTAACCAAGTGGGTATCTGGTGTCTAAGAAGCGGCCATGCTCTGAACAGGAGAGGCCACCAGAACTGTAAGGAGTAGTGTGTCTAGAACAGAGTGATTCATTAGGTAGCTCGCGAGACTTGAGGACAGAGATGTAACAGGGAGAAATTATATAGACCTATTCATACGTTGTATGGAAATCAGCTTTTACAGTGAATGTAAACAGGAGCCATTAGAAGGGTTGAAGCTTTGGAGTGACGTTATCAGACTTAGGCAGAAATCAAACTGGTGGCTGTATTTGAAAGTCGACTGTAACAAAGAAACGTAGTAAGAGATTGTTTTGTGCTGGTCTCAGCCTATTAATAACCAGTAATGTGGCTGAACCTGCCCTTGTGGTTCTTACAATGATTGCAAGACGCCCCTTGCAATATCCATCAGGAAACTTTGGGGGGAGAAAGCTCTGTTACTCACAGGTCATGGAAAGCACACAGCACACCCAGGGCCACACAGAAAAATAATGGATAGAGAAAAAGAGAGAGGGGTTCAGTTTTTGTTGGAGTCCAAGGTGAGGCCTGTGGTTTTATGTGCCAACTCTTTATTGAATTTAAAACATAAGAGCAGGAATTTAAAGTGTGGGAAGAGCAAAAACAATCGACCCAAATGGTCAATTATGGAAAGTAACCAAGATCCCTAAAACAGGAGCCTGGAGTGGGAACAGGTTGTCTGGGTGGTTTGGGGCAGGGGGGCAGGGGGGGTCCGGGTTGGGAAGCTGAATTTTGCCTGGCTCTTTATCTAGTAGTGTGACTGGCAATGTGTTTATTCCAGATAGCCATCTTTGAAGTGAATGCGTCTTTGAAGTAATGCCTCAGCAATCGAAGCTTCAGTGAGGTGCTTGCATTACAAAACAGAGAAATCCCAACTGTCAGGGCTTATACTACAGAGGCTGTCAAAGATAGCCAGATTATCCACAATGGGGTTTCATACCAGTGGGGTGTAAGGAAAATAAAAGGCTCAAGATAACTCCAAAATTCTTTGTTCGAGGAACTAAGAATAAAGAACCTTATTAAGGAATATTAAGATGGAACAGGTTGCAGGGGAGATTGAGTTGAATTTAAGAAGTCTTATTAGGCATCAAAGTGGAGAGGTTGAAGAGGCAGATAGATATGGGAATTTGGAGTACAAATCTACATATATGAGTCACACAGAGGTGTGAGTTGGAGATGAAAATGTGGGAAGTATATACATCTATGACAACTGTATGTGCGTATGTATGCACAATGCTGTGAGAGTGGGCACCAAAGAAGTGAGGGTAGTCACAGGCCAGTCAAAGGCCACAAGACCACTGTGTGCAGAGTTGGGGAACATTAACTCATGTCAGTCCTCTGCATAAATCTGTGGCTATCAGATAAAACATAAAAATCACTGATTTGTATAAGATCCTCATTTTATGTTGGAAAAATGTTTTATCCAATGTAAAAAAAAAAATGATGATAGAGCTAATACTAAATAGATGTCCCAGCTTACTGACTAATAATGAAAAGACTGCTTGTAAAACAAGAGGGAAGAAGGTATGAACTATTTTTCATGAAAGACTCAAAGGATAGATGTCTATGTTGATGAAATAATTAGAATCTTTCCTGTACTTAGCTTGATTAAGTACATGCTTTGAAACCCTTTGCTGAAAGATGCTTACATAGAACTAATATTCTTTTTTAAAAAATTCAGAACTATCAAATTGAGGGAGTGTGAAGTGTCATGTATGATTTCAACATCTTTCATCAATTCTTTTACCATTTTTTCTTTTTTTTTTTGTTCAGTGATTGAATAAAAGAGAAAAGGAACTTATATTGTAATTTCAGAGGAAATGATATACCCAAAGTCAGTGATGGCCTATTTGCATTTTATAGAAACATTTACTGAACTTCTGGTAGACTCATGCTTGACCTCCTAAATTTTTACTTTTATATATTAGATTTAAAAAATCTGCTATAAAATATTTTGGCTTTGAATGCAAATATAAAACTCTCCAGATGAAATAATATTTTGCATTTATGTGAAAGCTTTTGTATTGAAGAATTCCAAGAATATTTTCCCAAATTTATAAGTAACATAATTTCACACACTGTTGGATTTCAGTTGCTATTAAGACACTAGACAGTAATTTCACCACCAGGCAGTAATTTTCAGACCTTAAAAAAAAAAAAAAAAAGTAATACCATATCCTATTTAGGGAAGTGGAATGCTAAATATATAGAGCATGTTTACCATTGTTCCTTGAGCAATATGTACTCAAATTATAAGCAATAATCTTATTTTCAGGAGTAGATATTTGTCTCTAGAAGAATGGGTTTGAAGTAGAAACTAGATAATATTTTTCCTTCTCTATTGGATAATTGTGTCATACTCCCTAAGTGCAACACATGTTTCTTATGCCTTCCCTACTCATCAACATGATTTAGTTTATAAGGTTTCAAAATCAGTATTAAGCTACTAAGGAAACCATGCTGCAAGCGATGATGGAATAGCTATGGTGAATGGTTGTGTACGACTCTCTCCACTTACTTCACCAAGATTCTATGGGGAAGTGATTTTCTTAGTAATGTGACATCTCTGTTGGGCCAGTATTTTCCATAATTTCAGAAATGAGTTCTTCAGTGTTGATTGATTTTATTATGGTCCTTCTACATGT
Organism: Leptonychotes weddellii; assembly: GCF_054177405.1. NCBI lineage: Eukaryota > Metazoa > Chordata > Mammalia > Carnivora > Phocidae > Leptonychotes > Leptonychotes weddellii. The sequence continues at coordinate 69,733,548 of NC_138380.1, read as the reverse complement.
CAATTGATGGGAACAAAGACAAGTTTAAATAAAGTATACCCCAGGTAGAAAAAGAAAAATGTTACTCATTGCTTCATTTTCCTTCTACCCAGAGCCTGTACCTGTGATTGAGAATGCAATGCCACTACTTTTAGTCTTTTTCTAGTAATTAACCCAAGTTCTAATAGTCTGTGTGGCTTTACTTAACTCTGCTCTATAATGCATTTATCCTTCCAGAGGACCCGTTCTGACAGCATGTTCTGATTGTTTTACTTCACTTTTCTTAAGGCATCATTTCTACTCTGATTCTTGAATATAGTTTATTACTTATGCACCCATGTTTTTATGCAACTGGTGCCTTTTGGGTTATCAAGTTTCACACTGAATTCCAAACAAAGAGGATGGAAGAAAACAGGGATTGTTCTTTAATACCATGTTCTGGGGTCTCTAAAGCATTAAGTAATGTCAACCGTTTAGTCATTTCTATTTCACGTAGCATTTGCTCAGTGCCAAATTAAAAAACAAAAAAAATCAGAAACAGTGTTTCTCTTCTACACTTCCAAATGGTACTCCATAGAGAACAGGTGCTGTCTGCCAGAGTGGTGTTGAAGCCCCTGCCATGTGGAAAGTTCTTACCTGGACAGTTCTCGCAACAGGGCTTTCTAGGATGAGCATATTATTTTTTTTTATTTTACAGATAAAATAAGTGAGATTGTTAGATTGTAAGTAATTCACATAATTTATAGAAATTTTATAGTGTAGGTAATATAAAGAAACAGTAGAGTCTGGACCTTTAATTCCTATTTTGCCCTCTGCATGCATCCCATTTTGTTTTGTGTTTTTATTTTTATTTATTTTTTTATTATGTTATGTTAATCACCATACATTACATCATTAGTTTTTGATGTACTGTTCCATGATTCATTGTTGGCGTATAACACCCAGTGCTCCATGCTGTGCATGCCCTCTTTAATACCCATCACCGGGCTAACCTTAATGACGTTGCCACTTGCTATTTTTGCCACATATTATTTATTATTCTGAATAATCCTATTTACTTTTATTATTTATATTGTGATATATTTGAAAGTTAGCATTGTGCATGTATGGGTGTTTGTGTGATAAAATAGATTGGTATTATGGTGCCTTTAATTTTTTGTTAATTACTTTAATATAAATAAAAACTTAGATTCCTCTTAGTTCAAAATCCCCATAATGGGTTAAGTGAGGTTAAGTCTCTTGTCCAGGACCACTAAGATAGTTACTGGCACGTGTGACAAGCTGTACTTCAGTGTTCTTGCTCCTAGTAAAGATTTCCTCAACTTTCCCTATGATGAACTCATTTTTTAATATTAGAATTATTAAATTGCATTACTCTGTGTTTGAAATCTGAAAGAAGAATGTGGGTAAAAACCAATTTCTTTTCCTTTTATAAAAATCAGAGCAAATTAAAACTCAGAGAAAGACATGTATCATATGATCTCACTGATATGGGGAATTCTTAATCTCAGGAAACAAACTGAGGGTTGCTGGAGTGGTGGGGTGTGAGAGGGATGGGGTGGCTGGGTGATAGACACTGGGAAGGGCATGTGCTATGGTGAGCGCTGTGAATTGTGTAAGACTGTTGAATCACAGACCTGTACCTCTGAAACAACAAATAATATATTATATGTTAAAAAAAAGAAGAAGATAGCAGGAGGGGAAGAATGAAGGGGGGGAAATCGGAGGGGGAAACGAACCATGAGAGACTTCGGGCTCTGAGAAACAAACTGAGGGTTCTAGAGGGGAGAGGGGTGGGAAGATGGGTTAGCCTGGTGATGGGTATTAAAGAGGGCACATGTTGAATGGAGCACTGGGTGTTATATGCAAACAATGAATCATGGAACACTACATCAAAAACAAATGATGTATGGTGATTAACAACATAATAAAAATGTTAATAAAATAAAATAAATCACCAAACAATAGGCAGGAGAGACTTAAAATATAAGAAAAAGCAACAGATCACAGTCACCTGAAAAATAGAAAAAATACATTAAAAAATAGAAAGTAAATGAAGCTTTTACATTTACTTTTAGAGAAACTTTTAGTTTATAGTTTCTAACCTCTCTGAATTTCTCTGGTATTTTATTTTACCACTTTCATAACATTTATATATTTTAATGTAGAATTACACATACTTATTTAACTCCTTTAGCTGACCAAATCGCTTTTAAGTCAGCTTCTATGCCAAATGGCCCACCACGTTACACAGCTGTTTTTTTCCTACATAGCCGGAATTCAATATTGCCTGGCATTGTTGCTTTTAATAAATATTTTAGAAAATGAATGAGTCAGTAAGTGAATGAATTTATCAATGAGCTAATAGTTCCTGCCAAGTGTTGTTAGAGATAAGTGGTTAACACTACTGATTGAGACCATTACTGATTTATGATTGCCAACCTCAGCTGGGGCCTCAGAAAAGCTTGGTAATTCTGTTTGAATTTTTACCACTCCCTTCAAATTCACCATCCAATTTCCCTCTCTATCTTTTTAGCACATAACTAAGACTCTATTTTACAGTGAATATTAAAGTCGGTAAGCGGGAACTTCCCTAACTTTCTCACTTTCCCTGTGTATTCCACATGGTAGAGCCCTGTATTTCACTGTATGAGTATACGTCAATCTAGTTATTGTTTATGTTGTTAGTAGCATTTGTGATAGATATAGATATAGACAAACTATCACAGGGAGATAACACAGTCAGAACATGGACAATCTTACATATTCTCTGGTGATTGTGTGCAAGAGTTTAACTAGGTCATATATCTAGCAATTGGATTTCTGGGTCATAGGATATGCACAATTTCAGCTTTTTGAAATAATGCCAAATTGTTTTCCAAAATAGTTGAATCTATTTGCATTCCCACAAACAGAATGTGACTGACCACATTGCTCTTCATCTTTGCCAGTACCTGATGTTGTCTCTAATAATTTGTAAACTACCAACCTGGTGAGTGTGGAAGTTCTTTCATCTGCTTTAAGTATGCAATCCCTGAATGCTAATGAATTGCGATATTTTAAAAATTCTGATTTCATCCTCTGTGAAGAGCCTGTCCATAGTTTTCTTTCTTCTTCTTTTTTTTTTCATTCCTTTGCCAACTTTTTAAATATCATCTGGAGGGCACCTGGGCGGCTCAGTTGGTTGTGTCTGCCTTTGGCTCAGGTCATGATCCCTGGACCTTGGGATGGAGGCCTGGGATAGGTTGAACACCGAGCCCCTTCTTAGGCTCCCTGCTCAGTGAGGAGTCTGCTTCGCCCTATGCCCCTCCCCCCTGCTTGTGCACTTTCTCTCTCAAATGATTAAATAAAATCTTAAAAATAAATTGAATAAAATATCATCTGGATATTTAGTCTTTGTCAATTTTAAATGTTGTAAATATATTTTTCCATTTTGCAATTTGTCCATTCATTCTCTTCATGGCACTTTTGATAAATAACATTATTTATTTTAAGGTGGTTTAGTGCTTAATAATTGTTTTCCATTGTCAAATTACCTATTTCTTGTTAAATGACACTCTGTAGTAATTTCTGCAGCTATATAATGGCTCAGTATTTGATAAAGCAAACAGTCTCCACTTTTTCCACTTTGTGAGTGCCTTGACTTTTGTAAAGAGTCTTTACCCATGTTAACTTTAGATACAAAATGTTATGTTGTAGAAATATCCATGCACATACAAAACGTTTTAAGATTTTAGGATTATGTTTGGGGGCGCCTGGGTGGCTCAGTCGTTGGGCATCTGCCTTCGGCTCGGGTCATGATCTCAGGGTCCTGGGATAGAGCCCCGCGTCAGGCTCCCTGCTTGGCGGGAAGCCTGCTTCTCCCTCTCCCACTCCCCCTGCTTATGTTCCCTCTATCGCTGTGTCTTTCTCTGTCAAATAAATAAATAAAACCTTTAAAAAAAAAAAAAAGATTTTAGGATTATGTTTGAAATTGCACTGAATCAATAGATCAATAAGGAGAGAATTGAAGTTTTTACAAAATTGTGTATTTGAATTCATGGACATTTAATATCCTTCATTTAGGTCCTTAAAAATGTTTTCTATAGAGTTTTATATATTTTTGTAGAGTTCTTGAATTTTTTTCTTACATATTTCCTAGGAATCTAATGTATTTTTACAGTAATTTAATAGAAATATATGTAAGTTTGAATTTCTAGCTTCTTTTCTGTTAATGTACAGAAATATAATTGATTTCTACAGTGACCTTTATTTAATCAACTTGTTAAACTTATTAAATTCAAATAATTTATGCATAGATTATTTTATATATTATATATTATGTTTTCTCTGATCAATGTTTATTTCTCTGTAGAATCCCAATATATTCTATAAATTACTCTTGTACTTGTAGAGTGCCTAAGACCACTAATGCAATGTTGCATAGAAATGTAAATCGTTCTATATTTCATTCCTGATCTCAGAAGAAAAGCTTTCAATATTTCACCATTGGGGATAATTTTTTCTCTAGGTGTTTTATAAATATCTCTTATTAGGCAAAGGGAGATCTCTTCTATCTCTGGATTACAAATAGGTTTTTTGTTTTTTTTTTGAAGTTTGTTCGTTTGTTTGTGTGTTTATTTATTTATTTATTTACTCTCTACACCCAACATGGGGCTCAAACTCACGATGCCAAGATCAAGAGTTACATGGTCTTCTGACTGAGCCAGCCAGGTGCCTTACAAACTTTTTTTTTTTTTAAGACCTCTTTTTTAGAGAAGTTTAATATTCACAGAAAAATTGAAAGTAAGGTACAGAGATTTCCCATACTTTCTCCAAAGAGTTTTTATCACAAATTGATGTGACATTTTACCATGTGCTCTTTTGTCTATCCACTTAAAGATTACAAAGTTTCTTTTTATTCCAAATTAAAATGATTCTTTTTCCACTTGTATTTCTTTTACTAATCCCCTATAAATTCCTTAGATTTCTAAAATTAAACCACTATGAACATGGCATATTTTCCTATGACTTTTTTTTTTACTGGTATTTTGTTCCAGAGTTTTTCATCTATTTTTACCAATGAGATTGGACACTACTCTTTGTTATCAAGGTTATGCTGGCCTCATAAAATGGGTTTCTCCCTCTCTCTCTCTTTTTTCTATTACCTGGAAGAAATAAGGTAAGATAGATGTTAATTTAGGTCCTAAATATTTAGAAGAATTCACCAAGAATATGATCTGAGGCAAGTTTCTCCTGGTAGGAAAGTCTGTTTTTCAATTTTTTTTTTTTTAATTACAGGTTTCAGTTCCTTTGTGATTATAATGATGAGGGAAACAAAGGCAAAAGAAAAATTAAATGTCCTTACTTTTTACAGCCCATTGACAAGTCCTTGAAATAGGCAGAGTACCTTCCTTTGGGAGCTCAGCTGCCTGGATGTTGACACTTTGCTAAGGGCAAAAAACAATCTTAGCCCAAACCCCCAGGATCCTGCGAGTACTTTAACATGTAGAAATTCCTTTAGAAACTTCCTTTATCTCTACCCTCCCACCCAAGATATATGTTGGCAATCATCCTCCAAGCATAAGGCCAACTGATACATATCGGAAGGGTCTTATGACTGAGGATTTACTAAATAGTAATGGACGACCTTTTCCTAACAATAGCTGGGCCCCCTCAGGGTCCTGGAAAACTTGTTTCCAAAATACCTTGGAGATTTGTGCTGTCCCTAACCTCTCCTACTTGAAAGCATATAATCATCACCCCTCACAACCCCGATGCAGCTCTTTCTGCCCATGGATCCTGTCCCCGTGCTTTAATAAAACCACTTTTTTGCACCAAAGAGGTCTCAAGAATTCTTTCTTGACTATTTGCTCCGAACCCCAACATTATCACATCAATAACATTTTTTGGATTTTTAAATTTATTCTAAGTTTGAATACATTTTATTTTACTAGACATTTGTACATTTTAACTATATGCCATTTAGATTACATACAGTTATTCAAAATAGACTCCAATTTTTAATGTCTAGAGTCAATAACAATATTTATGTTTTATTACTTATATGGTTTATTCCTTTCATTGATCAGGTCTAATAACAGTTTATCAATTTTATAAATCTATTCAAAACATCATTTTACAGCTCTGCTGGTCATAGCTGTATATATATTTTTCTATTTTCTTAATTTTTACTCTCATTTGTATTATTTCTTTCCTTCTACTTTCTTTAAGGTGTCATTTGTTTCCCCAATATCCTGAGAAGACCTCTGAACTCATTGATTCTTAACCTTTCTTTTCTTATGATACATAGATTTTAGACTATAAGATCTGAAGCAAGTGATTTCTTTGTAGGAAAGTTTGTTTTTGTTTTTATTTTTCAAGATGATAGGTCTTAGTTCCTCTATAATACAGCATTATTTAGGCTAGACATTCTCAGCTATGTATAATTTAGGCTACATCCATCCTGCTTTGAAATATTTTACTTTGTTGTCATTTTTAATTTAAAATTATTTTCTAGGGCGCCTGGGTGGCTCAGTTGGTTAAGTGACTGCCTTCGGCTCAGGTCATGATCCTGGAGTCCCTGGATCGAGTCCCGCATCGGGCTCCCTGTTCGGCAGGGAGTCTGCTTCTCCCTCTCCCACTCCCCGTTTGTGTTCCCTCTCTCGCTGTGTCTTTCTCTGTCAAATAAATAAATAAAATCTTTAAAAAAATAAATAAATAAATAAAATTATTTTCTAATTTCCAGTGTGATATCTTCTATGATATATGGATTGTTTCAAAGGTTAATACTTTCCTCAGATTTGGAGTTTTTAATTTGGAGATTTTATAATTATGATTTGGTTGCTGATGTCTAGCTTACTTAAATTGCTTGGACAAGAAGTATACTTCACTCTTTTTAGATGTGGTTTTTCTCTAGGGTTATTAGGTCAAGTTTTTAATTTTATTTTTCAAGTCTATACATTTATTGATTATTGTTGACTTTTTCTTTTTGCTACTAAACAAGTTCTATAAAAAACCTTCCACTATGATACTGAGTCCTTTTTTTTTGAGAGAGAGAGAGAGTGCACTCATGTGCTAGAGGGGAGAGTGGGGGAGTGGGAGCAGTGGGGAGTGGGAGCTGTGGGGAGTGAAGGGAGGGGCAGAGGAAGAGTGATAGAGAGAATCTTAAGCAGGCTCCATGCCCAGGGCAGAGCCCCATGTGGCATTGGATCTCATAACCCTGAAATCATTACCTAAACTGAAATCAAGAGTGGGATGCTTAACCAACTGAACCACTCTGGCACTCCCTGGGTTGTTTGGTTTTTTTTTTTCTCCTTTAAGTTATGCCAATTTTTGCTCTTTCTGTTTTGAATCTATAGTATTAGGTATAAAATCTACTGTTAGCATATCTTCTTGATAGTTTCACATTTAATCATTGTTAAATGTTTTACATTATCTCAGTAGTACTTCTTAAGGTCTACTTTGGCATTTGTATAGCTAAAACAACCTTATTTTTTATAGTATCTGGTTATATATCATCATTTTATTTTCAAACATTCTGGTTTTTTGTATTTAAGATGTGTCTTTTATAAGTAACATATTTTTAAAAACAATCAAATTGTTCACATATATATTAAATAACTAATTGTATATCTTGTTTAAATATATCATTCTACACTTTGTTTTCTAATTTTGTTAACTGCTCAGTGTACCTTTTCTCTGTTTTGTTTTTTGTTTTTTTGTCTTCTCCTAGATTAATATTGTGTGTGTTTTTTTACTATTTTCTCATTAGCTCATTCATTATACATCCTTTTATTCTTGTTTTTGTGGTTACCCTAGAAATTACCACACTTGCTGTTGATTTATTATATTATAAAACAAATTAATATCCTCAGCCTTTCACAGTGTAAAAACTACCTATGGTATTTTAACTTCAATTAACCTCTGCTACCATATTTTTAAGTTAATGTGATATATTTAATGATAGGTATATTTTGAAGCCCACAGATATATTTTGTTATTTGATAAAGTCAATATTTACATATTTACCCACATACTTACACTTTCTGTTAATAATCATTCCTTCCTGCATAACTTTGGTTTCATCTAGTACATTGTTATTTTTGCCTGAAGAATACTTTTAAAGATTGTCTTTAATGTGTGCCTACTGCTAATGAATGATCTTATTTACTCTTTATCTAAAAACAGTTTGCCTAGATTTATGAAGAATATTTTTAGTAACAATATAATTTGGAATATGTTGTTTTCTTTCAAATAGCGGTTTCTTGTCTTCTCCATTTTTTTTTTTTTGAGAAGACAAATATTAGTCTTATTGCCATTCCTTTCAGAGAGCTGTGTTATATTTTGTTTTCCTCACTGTCTCTCCTATTATCTTCTTTCTTGGATCTTTAGTAGACTTATGAGGTATCAAAAATGGCATTATTTATATTTATCTGGTTTGACTTTCTCAATACTTCTATATTTAGCTTGTTGTCTTTTATTAATTTTGGAAAAGTCTAGTCTGTTATCTCTTAAAGTATTTATTTTGTTCATTTTTCTCCTGTTTTTCTTCAAGACTTCTTATTACACATGTGGTAAAAACATCCCTCTGTCCAATATATTTTTTATTTTTTATCTTTTGTTTTTATTTTCCATGCTTCAGTTTGGATATTTTTTGGGTCTTGCTATGGAGTCAATGTTTGTGTTTCCCAAAATTGACATGTTCAAGCCCTACTCTCCAGTGTGAAGGCATTTAGTGGTGGAGCCTTTGGGAGATAATTAGGCCATGAGGGTGAAGCCCTTATGAATGGGATTAGTGCCCCTAGAGGAAGACATAAGAAATGATCTCTCTCTTTGCCGTGTAGGATATAGCAACAAGGTGGTTTTATGCAAGCCAAGAAGAAGGTTTCAGCTGGAACATAACTGCCACACCTTGATCTTGGAATTCCTAGATTCCAGAACTGTGAGAAATTAAGGTTTATTGCTTAAGCTAACCAGTCTATGATATTTTTGTTATAACAGACCAAAATAACTAAAATAGGATCAAATTTCTACCTCCTTAATTATTTCTTTGACTACGTCTAATTAGTTATTAAACTTATCTACTGAATTCTCCCTTTTAATTATTGCTTAAGAAAATCAGAAAGTAATTATCTGTTTTTATTCTTTTATCCTCTTTATTTTTCTTCCTTCCTTTTTACATTTCAGTTATCTCCTAAAATTCCCATCATGTATTTTATTTCATGAATACTAGCCATAGTTATTTTAAAGTCTTTATCTGATAATTATAATGTTTTTCCTCTTGTTATTCTGTTTCTTTTGTCTGTTTTTCTCTTGGCTATTCTTTTTCTTATTTTTTTTAAAGATTTTATTTATTTATTTGACAGAGAGAGACACAGCGAGAGAGGGAACACAAGCAGGGGGAGTGGGAGAGGGAGAAGCAGGCTCCCCGCTGAGCAGGGAACCCCATTTGGGGCTCGATCCCAGGAATCCTGGGATCATGACCTGAGCCAAAGGCAGATGCTTAACGACTCAGCCACCCAGGCATCCCGTCTTGGCTATTTTTCATCTGTTTTTATTTATTGATATGACCAGCAATTTTTGTTGGATGTCGGACTTTTTAGATAGAATTTAAGGCTTTCTTATTTTTAAGATTCATAGAGAATTTACTCTTCATTATGGGTTGAGGTTTATATAAGAGTATATCTTCTTTAGTGGAACCAAGGGTTCAGATGATTTTTAAGTTCAGCTTGAGTCCATTTAGACACTGATCTATTTACAGTCTATCCTTACTTATATAGTGAGTACTGTTAGGTATTCCAACCTAGGGACTTTTCCAGGAACTCTCTTCCTTGGGAGATGTGAAGTCCAATTTTCTGTTTATACTTCCTCCCAAGATTTCTGTTTCTCAATCCACCATCAACTGTTTTGGAATTGGCAAAACCTCAAGGAAAGAAACTATACTAAATGTGGATCACACCTTTGTAATTCCTTTCACTTCAAGTCTTTGCTGTCCCAAAAGGTGTGTAATGCCTCAACTAGTCAGTTTATTTATTATTTAAATATTTGGCTGCCTTTTTAAACATTACTCCTTGTTTGTTATTATGGGAGAATATTTCTTTTAAGATTTATTTATTTATTTATTTATTTTATTCATTCATTTGAGAGAGAGAAAGAAGGAGCAGGGGGAGGGGCAGAGGAAAAGGAAGAGGGAGAAAGAGAGAAGCCGACTCTGCTGAGCACGGAGCTTGAAACAGTATTTGGTCTCATGACCCTGAGATCATGACTGAGCCAAAATCAAGAGTCAGGTGCTTAACTGACAGAGCCACCCAGGCACCGTATGTGAGAATATTTCTAAAATAAGAAAGATATCCATATATGTGCTGGGTGTCTCCAGTTTTATTACCAACCTTCTACTAAATCTGAGTTTTGTCTCCTAGTACTCATGCTCTACAAGTGAATGGCAATTAATGTTACATTTGCCTGTTTTTGCAAATACCATTAAGTTGAAATCACTTCAAATAACATTCTATTATTCAAATTTTTGTTTAATTTTTGGCTTAAAAATATTTCTTATGTCTTAGTTTATTGATGAATTTAACATTTTGCATTACATATTTTCTCCAACTTTTTTTAGCTTTTGCCCCCTCAAAGAACTGTCAAAGTATATTTGGCATATAGCTGGAAACAAGAGTATTTTAAATATATTAACTTTATAAGCAGTACATTTTAAAAATAAATAATGATTGAAATGTTAAACATAATAGCTACATTGGAGAAAAATATAAAATCTATTATTAATGAAATTTATATTCCTGGAAGATATTTCTGGGTTTACATCAGGAAGTGACTACCATGAAACCAGATGGGAACTATAAAAGTACTAAACTGATCTGCCAATTCTAGACCTATATGCCCAATCTACTGAATATGTAATTTTTACTTTAATTTTAATATTTCATTTTCTTAATAGGATATTTTTTCTTTTTCACATATGCTTTAGTCAATTTTCATAGTGTTTTGCTATTTATTGTTTTTTTTATGTTTATTTCTTTAAATGCTTTTTTTAATCCTCCCTTTGGAGAGTCAACCCTGGAAAGTGGTGTGGGTCTAATTCTCTTCTTGCTTACTTTCTTCTGAGATTTACTCTTGCTAAATTATTTTTCTTTGATTTTGCTTTATTTAATTGTGCTCTCAGTCATTAGATTTTTTAAATCTATTGTAATATTTTATGGTCTAGTTTGATTTATCTTCCTCCACTGAGGATTTGAATTTGCTTCAGTTAGATAACTCTTGCCATTAATATCCAAGAACACTTTAAATTAAAATTTACCCCACTTGTTTTTATAATATGCAGTATAAACTTGGTCAGCCAAAACTTTTGAAGGCAAATTCTTTTACATATATATATATACATACATATATATAATTCTCAGGTGAGATTTCTATACCCTTATGTAAGTATTAAGGAAAATTAAAAAAATTAAATTTTCATTTTTCATTGAGATTTTTCTGGTTAAGGCAACTGTCTTAAAGCCAGTATACTCCCTTAGGACTTTTCTATTTTTAATATCATCTTGTGAAAGTGCCTATATGTGCAGAAGAGGTACTTCATTGTTTTTAAAGCCATTAAAAAAAGTTCACATTTCAGAAATATGTTACACTCTGCCCCACAGTGTCTCTTTATAACAACAAGATACAAGATACTGGGAGATAGACATATATATTCATACTTACTGTTTTTTGAAATTCTTTAAACAAAAGATATATAGAGATAAAATCTTTAAAAAAAAAAACAAAAAACGGAAAATGAGAGTCTGGATAGCTCAGATGGTAAGCATCCACCTTTAGCTCAGGTCATGATCTCCAGGTCCAGGGATTGAGTCCCACATCAGGCTCCCAGCTCAGTGGAGGAGTCTGCTTCTCCCTCTCCCTCTGCCTCTTCCCCTGCTTGTGCCCTCTGTCTCTCTCTCTCTAAAATGAATAAATAAAATCTTAAAAAGATATAGAGAGAAAGATGTACCTACATCTATATCTATCTATATCTATGATACATGCAGAAACAGGTAAATTTGTTGTAGTAACAAGAAAGCATTTGAGGAGGAGATGAAATATTAAATTGAGTTTAAATATCAAAATTCACAAATGAAACAAAAATAGACAAAAAATTTAATTAAGACATCTTTCTAATTTAGAATGTCATTGTGGTACATTTTTTGTTGCTATTTGCATTAATGAGGCTGTGATGTCCTTGAATTTGACTGTCTAATGGGATGAAATGCCTCTGGAAAACAAATTTTATGAATAATAACAAAGTCATTTAATATGCATCAAATGTATTATAGAAGTATTGTTTTTATCTTCCTAATAGCTTTTTATTCCCTTAACTAGCAAGATATAATCAGACAATAATATACAAATCTGTCAAGAAACTCAGCAGGTTGTTTCAAAGTAAAAGTCCTGGACTTCCAAGACAGAAAGGGGCAAAGATTAATTGTATTGAAAGTAGTTTTGTGTAATAAGGATTTTAATTCCCAGCCAGTTGTTACATAAGGTTAGGCCATTCATCTACTGACTGAAGACCTCTTCTTTGTTTGGTAAAAATAGATGTCATTAAAGATTTAAAACATGTCACTGAATAACAAAATAATACTACTACTTGCATGTAAAAAAAACTGAGTTGCAAATAGATATCTCCTTACAATTTCATGCCTGATAAGTTAAAAAGAAAAAGAAACCATTTACATCTTCTTGAGAACAGCTAGGATAAATTAAAATATTTTGAACATATGCTTTTTTTTTTTGTACTTTCTCTAAGTATTCATTTTAAAGATTCAAGGAAATATATAGAATTTTATCTACTCTGAGTAATTAGATCATAGATAGCTATAGATATTTATTACTTTTTGCCAGCAAGGATACGCTATTTTCATGATAAAAATTAAAGAAAAATATATATTTCCCTTGCCAGAGAAAAGAATGATTTTAAATGTACAAATGTGGCTTACGTTTTTAAAGGTAAATTAGCTGCCAAAATAATATGCTTCTTTTCATGCATAATATGTAAGAATGAAAAGAAAGTTTTTAAAAATAAATATAGAAACTGAACATTCAAAACATTTTTGTGTTAAATGTTTCCTGATAATTCATGAAAAAAAGCAGATGATAGTTATGTTTAATTAAGCTCTATTAGAATTTTATCTCTTACTGGACTATTTCAGGTTTTTTGAGAATTTAAATATATATATAAAAACATTATTTCCTTTCACACTAATTATATTTAGGTAATATTAAATCTAGAGTAAAATTAAAACTGACTTCTCTATGAATAGCTATCCTAACAAAAACATTTTACTTACTGGTGTTTTAAAAACCAATAAGTTTCATGATTATAAAAAAATAAAATAAATTAAAAAATGAAAGTAAAAATTCATGATAATATTTATGATATAATCTTGTATCAAAGCAAACCGGACAATATCAATTATATCTTGTAGTTGTACAAGAACACTGTTAATTATCACCCCTTAATAATACTTGATGCAACAAGAAATTATTGTTAGCATAGGTAATTGTAGCACTGTAAACACAAGCATACAAAACTATGATTTATGTAAATAAGAACAAAGATTAGCAACAAATGTAAATAACATTTGATTTTTTAAATATGACAATAAGTAGTTGAATACATATGAAGTTGGAATTTCAAAGGAATATACAAAAACAATGTTTATTATATGTAAAAAACCAAAAAGAAGAAGATAACTATAACATGATACTACAAATTGAATTAAATACCTTAGAAAGCTTTTGAGGATATGGGGAGACATTAAGAAACTCAAAAACTAATACTAGTAGTTAATAAAAAAAGAAGTGGTTAAAGAGTTAGAACAAATGTAACAATGTTGATCAAATAGAGGAAAGAAATTAAAGAGAAAGACAAATTATCTTAGAAAATAAGACTAAAATAGAGGGTATTCAAAGGAGAATAAAACTGATGATAATGCAGGAAAACAACCAAGAGAACGCATAAAATTAAAGAAAGAAGTAATAACAGTCAGAGGGAGGATGGGTAAAGGGAAAGACAAGCAAGGAAGTTCCAAAATTTAGTCTCTGGGGAAAAATAAGAAACTGAAATAAAATGTTATTTAGTTTGTAAACCAGTAAGTATATTTCAGTATAATGTAAAAGGCTTAATTTCTTTGGCAGAATTTTTATTGGTATTGCCTAGTCATTGTCACAATAAGTCAAACAAATATATAAATACTTTAAATAATAAATATTTTAAAAATTGTAAGAATTTCTCATTACTCTCTGGAACTACTGTCAGTAACCTAATAGTAATAGTATATTAGTATATAGTATAGTATATAATAGTATATAGTAATAACAAAAGCTTGTTTAATTTGATAGGATAGAGTGAATTAAAAATAGCAGAGATATGATTATGCTTTGGGTAGATATCACCAAAGCCAAGCATCTTCAGCAGTAAATCATCTAGCCATTTCAGTAGTGCTCTGCTTTAAGCCTTGTATACTTACTACAGACTATTGAGGTATTTATTGATTTTATGCTCAATTTATATATTAACTTGTTTAGAATTCACGTTTTTTCAAAAAATGTTGTCTTCCTATATAAAAACAATGCATATCTTACTATTTTTCAACTTTACTCTTTTGACTCTCTGTGGTACTTATTTATCTGACATACAAAGAGATGCATATATTTAATGTATGCAATTTGATAAGTCTGGACATATGCAAACACCTGTGATACCATTTTTACGATCAAGAAATAGGCATATATGATAACTCCCAAGGTTTCCTCATGTCTCTTTGTTTTTGTTTTGTTTTTGTTTTTTTGTTTATATATTGGAACACTTAATATTGTTAAAGTATCTATACTGTCCAAAGTGATCTATAGATTCAATACTATCTCCATCAAAATCCCAATGGCATTTTTTTACAGAAATAGAAAAAAAATCCCAAAGTTTATATGCAACCACAGAAGACTCAGACTGCAGAATAGTCAAAGAGATCTTGAAAAAGAACGAAGCTGGTGGCATTACACTTCCTGATTTCAAAATATATTTGAGTTGCAGAAATTAAAGCAACATGGCACTGGCAAAGAGACAGATATATAGACCAAAGGAACAGAATAGTTCATAAACCAACCCACACATACACAGTTCAATGATCTTTGATAAGGTGCCAAGAATATACAATGGGGAAAGGATAGTCTTTAACAAAGGGTGCTGGGAAAACTATAAATCCACATGCAAAAAAAAGAGAAAGAAAAAGGAAGGAAGGAAGGCAGGAAGGGAGGGAGGGAGGAGGGAAGGGAGGGAGGGAGGGAGGGAGAAGGAATTGGACCCCTACTTTATATCGTATACAAATATCAAATCAAAATGGATTAAAGACTTAAATGTAAGACCTGAGATTATAAAACTACTAGAAGACAACCTAAAAAAGCTCTTGCAATGATTCTTAGATATGATACCAAAAGCGCAGGCAGTAAAAGTGAAAATAGACAAATGGGACTAAAAAGGTTCCACACAGCAAGGGAAACAATTGACAGAATGATCTATGGGAAAAAATATTTGCAAACCATTTATCTGATAAGGGGTTAATATTATACATGTAATATTACATGTTCTAAAATCTCCAAAAGTTTCCTTGTGACACAAGATTTTGGAACTCTGTAGTGTTTAGAATTTTTGTTATACAATGTTTTTTTTAATATTATTTTGATTTTTATCAATTTTTATTTTTTTATTGAAGTATAGTTGATGTATAATATTATATCAGTTTCAGGTATACAACATAGTGATTGGACAATTATACAGTTACTGTCTGTCACCATACAGACAGTAAGGAGTGTTATTGACTATACTCCCTATGCTCTCATCTGTGACTTATTTTATAACTGGAATTTTGTACCTCTTAATCCCTTTTACCTATTTAGTGCATCCTCTCACCCCCTCTCTAAAACCATCATTTTGTTCTCTGTATTTATGAGTCTATTTCTATTTTGTTTGTTTGTTCATTTGTTTTATTTTTAGATTCCACATATAAATGAAATATGGTATTTGTCTTTTTCTTACTGACTTATTTTACTTAGCATAATACTGTCTAAGTCCATCCATGTTTTATGAATAGCAAGATTTGATTCTTTTTTATGGCTGAATAATATTCCATTGTGACTATACCATGTCTTTTTTTTATATCAAAACTAAAATTATTATATATATTTTGAGTCCAGTATTGTTAACATACCACATTTATTATATTAGTTTCAGGTGTATACTATAATGATTCAACAATTCTATATATTACTCAGTGCTCATCATGATAAGTATACTCTTAATCCCCATCCTCTATTTTGCCCCCCCCATGCCCTCTACTCTGGTAACCATCAGTTTGTTTTCTATAGTTAAGAGTCTGTTTCTTGGATTGTCTCTTATTCATTTTTGTTTCTTAAATACCACATATGAGTGAACTTATACCACAACTTTTTTGTCCATTCATCTATAACATACACTTAGATTGTTTCCATATCTTGACTGTTGTAAATAATGCTGCAATAAACATAGTGGTCCATATATTTTTTTCAAATTAGTATTTTTGTTTTCTTCAGGTAAATATCCAGAAGTGGAATAACTGGATATTGTGTTATATGGTATTTCTCATTTTAATTTTTTGAGGAAACTCCTTACTGTTTTCAGTAATTGTTGTACCAATTTACATTCTCACTAACAGTGAACAAGTGTTTACTTTCTTCACATCCTCACCAACACTTGCTATTTCTTGTTTACACAGACACACACACACACACACACCATTCTCACTGGTGTGAGGTAAAATCTCTTTGTGATTTTGATTTGCATTTCTCTGATGATTAATGATGCTGAGCATTTTTCATGGGTCTGTTGGCTACCAAAATGCTTCTTTAGAAAAATGTCTATTTGGATTTTCTGCCCACTTTTAATCAGATTTTTTTTTTAGTTTTGATTATTTATTTGTTGAGTTGTATAAGTTCTGTTCTTGCCTTGACCTTGATTTCTTAGAACTGTCTCTAGTATTTCTTCATAAAGTGAGTCTGGTTTGGGGCTCGGTATTTACCAATATTTAATTTAATTTAAATCTAATTTAATTTAATTTGCTTTTCTGCAAGGACTAAGATGATTCTAAGGGACATACCAAAATCTTAGGGATAGAAACAGAGAGACCAGCAGCACAGACTTAAGGTAGGCCTGTAATTTGCACTGACTGCTCATCATAGCTGTAGCAGAAATCAGAGATAGGTTAACAGTCACATTATGAGGCACAAAAAATCATCTGCTACTTTGCTTCCTTTGCCATGTTCAGAACTTCTCATACTCCACACTAAACCTACTCTGGCCCTGACTCTTCAAGGTGATGGTTGTCCCAATATCTTAAAAAAACTTAATATCCAGAAGATTGTGAATGACAAACTATAGTCTTTTCCTTTACAGCTGAATCTGGGCCTGTGATTGATATTCATCATCTCGCTCCTTTCCCAGCCATTCCGTGTTTCCCTCACTGTCAGCCAACACTTCACCTTATCTCATAAGTAGCCCAAACTTTCATTTCTAAGGAGTGTAAGCCCTTGGTTTTCCTTCTCTTTATCAGGTCGCTGTTGAAAATTTACTCTTTTACCACCAGATACGGAATCAACAAAAGATGGCTCAGTGAATCTTCCAAGTTTCTTTGATTAATATTTCATTAAATTGATAAGTGGAAGTCATAGTTTTAAATTTATCATAATCCTTTATTTGCCTTCTGGTTAAAATGCCAGAACCCAGGAAACTAGTTCTCTAAGCCAGAATACACTGAAGTTGTGGGGACAGGAGACACAAAATCTGTGAGCCACTGGAATGGTAGTAAAAGAGGCCACTCCTCTTTCTACCTTCAGTTTCTAGACCCATCTAAAGCGATTTGGGACACAACAATTGACATTAACCATTGTTTCAACAACTTGAAAGTCAGAGCCCTCAAATTACAGTCTTAGTTCTGTAGGTGGGTTCTTACTTGATCCATTAATAACTTATTCTAATGTTTTATGAAGCTGTTCTAAGGCGATGAGGAATATTATAGGACCGGAGGTTCTGAATGCCACACCTCCCTTACATAAAATGCTAGATACCAAAATCCATGCTTATAAATCAGGATTTGAAAACTATGAGATAGTGATGCTGCCTGAAGCACTGTGATAAGGGGAGACAAATGTTTATAACTCATGTCAATTCCAGTAAAGATGAGTGGTTTTCCTCCCCTTGGTGAAAGAGGTACAGTATATTCAACATGACATCAAGTGGCTTATGTGGTCTTCATCTGGGATGGTATTACATCAAGGGCCCAGCTTTGGTCTCCATTGTTGGAAGAGCAGACATTTTTGGTCCCAACCTTGGTGGTCTCAATTGTAGTATGATGGCTGCTCTGTTATTGATTCCATTATGGTGGCTGTGGGCAGGATTTCTCTGGCTTCCATCTCAAGTCATCCTGTCCACCCAGTTTCTTAGTGCCTCCTCTACACTCTCTTGTGGGTTTTGACATGAGACAAAGAGTTTCACACATAATGCACTCTCCCATGAGTCCATTTGTACATTTCTTTCCCAGACCTCTTAGTTCCTAATTTCCCTAATTCCACCCTCCCAGGCTCTTGATCAGTTAGCTATATATATATCCTTACTTCAAGCCAATATTCCCTCCACAGAAAGTAGACATGCAAGGTACTGCTCAAAAGTCTTTTGACTAAGAGCTCTTCTCTCACCATTGATTACTAAAGCCCTCCTTGAATGGAGCTTTAGCATCGCAGTAGTGAATTTTTGGATTTCATTAACATATCATGTTGAACTGTTTCTAAACCAATCCTAAAATTTGTCTTCTTTGTCATTTGGTCACAGGGAAATGTTTGTAAGATCTTGGTAGTTGATGGAGATATTTCAGTGCAACAGAGGTAGATAAAGTATAGACTAGGGCTATACTTAACACTTAGGTTAAACCTACTTAGTTATAATGTGTTATTATATTTATATATTGCTGGATGCAATTAGCTAACATATTATTGAAGAACTTTAGTCTGTAGAATTCTTTTTCTGTCAAGTTTCTGTCTATTTTTGGCATCAGAGTAATACCAACTTCATACAATAAATTAAGGAGTGTTCTGTTATCTTTCTTATTTTGAATAGGTTGTGTAGAATTGTTACTGTTTTTCCTTAAATGTTTGGTAGCAGTTATATGGGTCTGCATTTTTCTTTGTTGGAAAGACTTTAACTATAAATTCAGTTTCTTTATAAGATATAGGACAAGTTAGCCTTTTTATTTCTTCTTGAGTGAGCCATGTCAATTTGTTTTATCAAACAATTCATCTAAGGTTTTTGTCATGGGATTTGTACCATATTCTTGTCCTTGGGGTATGTGTTAATGTTCTCCCTGTTTGTTCCAATACTTGGCAATGTGTGCCTTCTTTTTTTTTACAGTCAGTTTTATCAATGTTGTTGATATTTTCAAACACACAGATTGTGTTTCATTTATTTTCTCCATTATTTTTCAGTTGTCAATTTTCTTGATTTCTGTTCTTTATTCTTTTCTTCCTTATACTTGTTTTGGATTAATTTATTACTGTATTTTTTTTTTAATTTCTTAAGCTGGAGGCTTAAGCCACATCAAAGATTTGAGATCTTTATTCTTCACTTATACAAGTATTTAATGGCATAGATATTCCTCTAAATATTGCTTTAGTTGTATTACCAAAATTTTAATATATATGTTTATTTTTTATTAAATGAAAATGTTTTATAATTTTCTTAGAATTTCCTTGTTGATTCATTCATTATTTGTTTTAATTTCCAAATATTGTGAGTAATTTCTTTTTTGTTAATTTTGCATTTAATTCTGTTATTAGCCTAGGACAGACATTCAATTATTCCAACTCTTAAATTTGTGAAGGTTTGTTTTATGGAGCAGAACATGGTTTTATCTTAGGGAATGCTCCATGTGCACTTGAAGGAATACTTACTGTGTTCTTAGTGGATTCTATAAATATCAATTAGATCAGGTTGGTTGATATTAATTTTCAGATGTTCTTTATTGTTACAAGTTATCTGAAGCTCTACTGGTTTTGGATAATTGATATCTTTATCATCATCTACTGTTCTTCATCTTTGGGAATATTTCTGTGCTTAAATCCATTTAATCTGATATTAATATAACTATTTCCACTTTCTCTTGATTATTTTTGCTTAGTATATAATTTTCCATCTTTTTATACTAACCCCTTTTATATTCGAAGTGTATGTTGTGTTGTGTGTGTGTGTAGATGCATGTTGTTAGGCTTAACTTCTTTAATTATTTTAATCTGATGATTTCTGTGTTTTGACAGGTTTTCATAATCTATTACAATTATTTTAATGCAGATGTCATTGAATTAAAGTCTACCATCTGGCTAGCTATTTTCTATTTGTTCCATCAGTTCACTGTTGGAGTTTTCCTCTCTTTCTCTGCCCTCATTTTCATTAGCTACTTCTAACTTTTAGCATTTAATTCCCATAATCTTAT
The DNA here is from genome assembly GCF_054177405.1 of Leptonychotes weddellii. Taxonomy (NCBI): domain Eukaryota; kingdom Metazoa; phylum Chordata; class Mammalia; order Carnivora; family Phocidae; genus Leptonychotes; species Leptonychotes weddellii. Next base: position 69,713,029 of record NC_138380.1, on the reverse strand, counting down.
TATTCTTTTTAAAAGTTTTTAGTGGTTTCTTTAACATTTACTTCTTGATTAATCACAGTCTACCCTCATAACCTTATACCACTACTTCATTGTAATTTAAGCAATTTACAATATATTTTTAATTCTTTCCTTACAACATTTGTACTGTTCTTGATACACATTTTAATTATGCCTATGCTATAAATACACACTAAAGCATGACTATTTTACTCTAGAGAGTCAATTATCTTTACATGAAATGAAAATTAAGAAAAAAAACACGAAATTTGTAGTTACCTCCACTTACTCCACTTCTGGCACTCTTTATTTTTTTGTGCAGATCCAGGTTTCTGTCTCTTAAACAATTTTCACTGCCTAAAGAACCTTCACTGGTATTTCCTGTAATCCAAGTCTGCTGGCACCACATTCCTTCATATATCATTGGTAAAGGAAAAATCTACTGTAATCTTTCTTTTTATTTATCTGTATGAAATGTGTTTTGTTTCTATGACTGTCTTAAAGATTTTCCCTTTTACTTGAATTGTGAGCAGTTTATATATGATATCCCTAGATATGCCTAGGTGTTTTGTTTGTTTTTTCAATAGTGTTTGAAGTTATCTGAGCTTCTGGTTCTGTGAGTTTTGTGTTATTAATTTTGTAAAAGGTATCCATTTTTGTAAACATTTTGTCCTTTTCTTTCTTTTATTCTGGGATTTTAATTATATATATTAGACTGTTATGAGTCCATTGACTTCCTTCTTGTTTCTGTTTTTTTTTTTTTTTTCCCCTAGCATTTTCACTTGGTTATTTGTTATCATTTTCTTCTCTGTTAAAATTACTTATCTGACCTTGAAAAGTCCACCTTTTCCACTAGAGCCCTTAATATGTAAATCATAGTTATTTTTAAATCTTAAAATGCAGCTGACATTTCCCAGGGTCATCTGTATTTCTTTCATATTTCTAAATTTTTAGCAGGGACACACACACACACACACACATCCTTACAGAAAAATTGAAATGCATGCTCAACATTCATATTGATTATTAATCATTTCAACAAAATTAAAACGGTGTATTAATATTGTAATCTTGCAGCAGTTATGTACAAATAAAATTTCAATTTGTCCTAACAGTGTTTGATTTATGCAAAGCAAAGGAAGATTATATGTAGAAATAATGAGGTGGCCACTGTATATCTCCTTAATTTGATTTTAAATTGACACTAGTGTCATCTTTCAACTTGGGGTGGATATAATAAAACATGCTAGCAAACAGAATTGTTCTGAAATTCATTAATATCATTTTTGCCTTCTGGTTATAGATTATAAATAAGAAATTTAAACAATAATATGCAAAAAATCCAATGTATTTTATTGCATTATAAGTCTTGATTTAAACTAGTTTTTTTAGTAATATATTCTCCACACATTTAAAATTTTTCTGACTTGATTAGTGAAAATAAATTGCTCCCATATTAGAATCAGATTTTCTTCTGAAGAGTATGACATTCATGGCAGTCATTCTTCTCTATTACCAGAGAAATGCTCAGGCAGGGGGTATGTTTGCAATTTTATCTTTATCACTGAAGATATTAAATGTTACCTTTAAACATACAACTTTAAGCTTGAAAGATTATGTCTTATTTTTTATACAAAATATGGAAGATTAAGATGAAACTTTTTATTCTGTAACATATTTTCCATCTAGGATACATGACCAGTGAAATTTGGAAGCAATAACACATTGGTGATATTCTGTTTTGAATTTAAAGTAAAATCTTCAAGTAGTTTTTGGATTTGTCTTAAAGGTCATCACACAGTATCCAGGGAGCTTAATATGCCAAAGCCAAATATTTGATTTTAATGTAGTACTTTGCAATTGACTATAAGTATACTATGTATCCTTTCTAGTTCTTATCTTTTTCTCTGGGAGAAAGAAATGAATTTTATTATGGTAATCAAATCTTTGTTAAGCATCTGAAATGCAAGGCTATATAAAACATGTACATCTTAGCCTTTATATTAAATTGTTATAATGATCACTGGTTGTTATTACTTTTAATTTTAATGAATTAGAATTCATTGTACTACTACTGTCATTTCAAAATATGACTTGTCATATAATATGGGGTCTTCTTCCCTATTAGGCTACAGTCCTTTCAGTGAACATGTAAAATTCTATTTTTACTACCAATGAAGCTCTAAATATAAATGAGTACCTTGCATTTACATACTATTAACAGCCTACATATGAACAAGGGTGGTTGAATATCACCTCAAATTTTATTGTCTTATCCAACATAGGGGACTTAGAATAAGGTTGATAAAATTAAAATATTTGATAACTTGATCATAAATAGTAACGTAAATTCTGTTAGTATTCCTGGCAAAGACTCCTTAAGAGCATAATACTTAGGAACTGAAAAAAATTCTAAAAATGACAAAAAATATGATAACTGAGGAAGTATCCTTGAATAAAAAGAATGAACTGATTCAAGGGCAAATATATGAGAATTTTTCCTGCTACAAATATTTTACAGCAGTATTTCTGTTTCTAAATCCTAAATACTAGCTCTTTTGGCATAATTCTTCATCATCATCATCATCCTCATCATCATGCCATTTGTTGTAGCTAGCACTTATTATTGTATTTGTTATGCACATCTTACTAACATGACCCTTCATCCTCTCATCTCTGAAAGACAGAAATTTTAATTTTGAAACTATTTTGTAGATGAAAAGAAGCCCAGAGGAAAGCAACTTGCTCAAGATCACTCATTTAAGATCTAAAGACATTACTTTTTTTCACAGCATTGTGTTTGATTTTAAAGTTGGAATAGAAATAATGGGAACATGTACATCCCTTAGATCACACAATTAAAATTTGACTTCCACTCCATATTAAATTTATCATCATTTTTCTTGTTTTAAAAACTAGCAATTTTGAAGTAGTTGACTTTTCATTTACCTCATTGCTCATATTCCCAGTTACCAGTGCTATTTCTTCCCTTGAAATATCCCTTATGTGTGTCCTTCTCTCTTTATTTCCATCACACTAATTCATATCCCAATCTCAAAACATCATAATAGTCTCTTCGCCTCTAGCTTCAAATTCATCCCCCTGCCAGCTAAATCCTTCTAAAACATTACATTCATCAGATGACTCCCATGATCAAATATTGAGAAAAATCTCCACAGTTGCTAGTATAGTTTAGGCCTTCATCATTGTGTCTCTCACACAAACTAATGAAATCATTCTCATTATCTCTAATCTTGCTCCTTTCTAATATACTAGCCACTCTGTTTCCTTAGTAACTTTATCGAAAGGCAAATTTGACCATGTTTTTTCCTTATACCAATGACTCAGTAACTTCTAAATATTAAAGGTAGATCCAGGCTCTTCTGCATGTAAAGAAGACCTCTTGGTCTTTTCACAATTGCTTATTTTGCCCTAAGATTGATTTGCTATTTTCTAACACTATATGTTGATTCTCACCTCTGTATTTTCTCATGGTGACCTCTTGACTGGAAATCTTTATTTTTTTTTATTTTTTCTTTAAAGATTTTATTTATTTATTCGAGAGAGAGAATGAGACAGAGAGAGAGCATGAGAGGGGGGTGGGTCAGAGGGAAAAGCAGACCCCCCCCCCCGCCGAGCTGGGAGCCTGATGCGGGACTCGATCCCGGGCCTCCAGGATCATGACCTGAGCCGAAGGCAGCCACCCAACCAACTGAGCCACCCAGGTGCCCTGACTGGAAATCTTTAAACCATCATCTTCCCACTTGCACTTTCTCTTCCCTTCCCATCTCCTATACTTCACTACACATCTCATTTTTCAGGGCTCAGCTTAAGACATATCTTCTCAATAAAGCATTTCCTGTTCTATTTTTATGACCCAGATTGGATTAACTAATTTTTTTTTTTTTTGGTATTGAGGTGAAATTTATTTAACATAAATGTAACCATCTCAATGGGTAAAATTCAGTGACATTTAAGACATTCACAATGTTGTGTAGTTATCATCTATATCAACTTTGAGAATAGTTTCATCATTCCCCTAAAAAAGGCTTGTACATGTTAAGCTTGACCAGTTGGTGTCATATCTAAGAATCTGTTGCCAAACCCCAGCTCATGAAGGTTTTCTCTTGTTTTCTCTAAGAATTTTATAGTTTTACCTGATACATTTATGTCTACGATCCATTTTGAGTTAAATGTTGTATATGCTGTGAGATAGGGGTCCGACTTAATTCTTCTCTGGATATTTAATTGTCCCAGCACAATTTGTTGGAAAGACTATTTTTAACTCATTGAATACTTTTGGAACCATTGCTGAATTGGCCATAAATGCGTGGATTTATTTCTGGACTCCCAATTCTATTCCATTGGTTTGTATGCCTATTTTATGCCAATAACACATGCTTTGATAACTTAGCTTTGTAGTAAATTTTGGTGAAAGAATGAGTCCTCCCCCTTTTTCTTCTTTTTCTAGATAGTTTCATGTTAGGAGCCCCCTGCAATTCCATATAAATTCAGAATTAGCTTTTCCATTTCTGAAAAAAAAAAAAAGGCTGTTGAAACTTTAATAGGGATTCCTATCATTTCATTTGTAGATATCTTTGGGTACTATTGCTACCTTAACAATACTGTCTTCTGATCCATGGTTTTTGTTTATTTCGATTGACTTTAAATTCTTTCAGCAATATTTTGTAGTTTTAACTGTATGAATTCTTTACTAGCCTGGTTTAGTCCTAGGTATTTTAGTTTTTCGGATGTTACTATGAATAGAATCATTTTATTAATTTCCTTTTTGAATTGTCCATGGCTAGTGTACAAAAATACAACTAATATTTGTGTGTTAATCATGTGTCTTGTACTTTGCTGAATTTTCTTATTAGCTCTAATAGGTCTTTTTTGTGGATTCTTAGGATTTTATATATATCAAATTATGTTATCTGCATTTGGTTTTACTTTCTCCTTTCTGATTCTGATGCCTTTTATTTCTTCTTCCTGCTGAATTTCTCTGGCTAAACTACCAGTACAATGGTGAATAGACGTGGTGAAAGTGGGCATTCTTATCTTTTTCCTGATCTTAGTGAAGCTTTCAGTTTTCAACATGGAGAAATAGTAGACATACGCTTTCTATAAATGCCCTTTATCAGGGAAGAATTTTCCTTCTATTCCAAGTTTGTTGAATATTTTTATTATGAATGCATATTGGATTTTTTCAAATGATATTTCTGCATCAATTGAGATCATTCTTATGATGGTTAATTTTTTGTGTTACCTTGATTGTGCTAAACAATGCACAGATAGGAGGTAAACACTCTTTTTGGATATGTCTGGCAGTGTGTCTCTGGAAGAAATTAGCATCTGACTCAATGGACTGAGTAAAGAATATCACCTTCAGTAATGTGGGTGGGCATTTTCCAATCTGTTGAAATCCTGATAGAACAAAAGAGTGAGGGGAACGATGAATTCACTCATTCTTTTTTTTTTTTTTTAAGATTTTATTTATTTATTTGACAGAGAGAGACACAGCTAGAGAGGGGACACAAGCAGGGAGAGTGGGAGAGGGAGAAGCAGGCTCTTTGCTGAGCAGGGAGCCCAATGTGAGGCTCGATCCCAAGACCCTGGGACCATGACCTGAGCCGAAGGCAGATGCTTAATGACTGAGCCACCCAGGTGCCCCGAATTCACTCATTCTTAGGCTGAGACATCTATCTTGTCCTATCTTCAGACATTGGCACTCCTAATTCCTGGGTATTCAAACTCAGACTGGTCAGACTGGTGCTTACACGGTCAGCTGTCCATCATCTCCCAATTCTAAGGACTTCAGATTCAGACTGAATTATACCACTGCCTTCCCTGGTTCTCCAGCCTGATGGCAGATGTGGGACTTCCTGGCCTCCATAACCATGTGAGTCAATTCTTATAATATATCTCTTATGTATATTGTATTGATTCTATTTTACACAGAAGTCTAAGACAATCATGCTTCATATTTTGCTGTTTTTTCCTTCATTCTACTAATGTGGTATATTACATTGGTTGATGTTTCTTTGTTGAACCACCCTTGCATTCCTCAGATAAATCTCACTAGATCAAGATACATAATTCTTTTAATATGATGGTAACTTTGGTTTGTTAGCATTTTGTTGAGGATTTTTGTAACTATATTTACCAGTATTATTTGTCTGTGGTTTTCTTGTGATGTCTTTGGCATTGATTTCTGGTTTTATTCCATGCTTGGTCAGAGAAAATACTTGATACAATGTCTATCTGTTTAACTTTATTGAGAATTGTTTTGTGGTCCAACATATGGTCTGTCCTTGAGATATTGCATATCCAATTGCTATTATAAAACTATTTCTCCCTTTAAGTGTGTCAATTTTTACTTAATATGTTCTGTGACTCTCTTGTTTGATGCATATATGTTCATAATTATTATATCTTCTTAATGAATTGATCTTATCACTATATATTATCTTTTGTCTCTTGTAAAGGTTTTTACTTTAAAATCTATCTTGTCTGGTATTAGTGTGCCACTCAGCTCTCTTTTGGTTACCATTTACATGGAATATCTTATTCCATCCATCCTGTCATTTTCAACCTATTTGTATCTTTGGATTTAAGTCAGTCTCCTATAGATAGCATAGAGTTGGATCATTTTCCTTTATTTTTTACTTTTTTAAAGTTTTGGTTTAAATCCATTATGCTGATATTTGCCTTTTAATAAGATAAATTAATCCATTTATATTTAAAGTAATTATAAATGAAAAAATCTTATGCCATTTTTTATTTTTTCTATTTCTTTGTTCCTCTGTTCTTCTATTTTGGTCTTTCTATATTTTTAATTAACTTTTTGTAATGTATTATTTCAGTTACTTTCTGATTTTATTTTCTGAACATTTCTGGCTATTTTTTCAGTGCTTACCTTGGGGATTACATTTGATTTCTTTTTTTTTTTTTTTTAAAGATTTTATTTATTTATTTGAGAGAGAGCACATGAGAGGGGGGAGGGTCAGAGGGAGAAGCAGACTCCCTGCTGAGCAGGGAGCCCGACGCGGGACTCGATCCCGGGACTCCAGGATCATGACCTGAGCTGAAGGCAGTCGCTTAACCAACTGAGCCACCCAGGCGCCCTACATTTGATTTCTTAAAGTTATAACATCTATTTTGAATTAGTACCACCTTAGCTTCATAGTATACACAAACTTTGGTTCTATATATAGTTCCTTCCTTCCCCTTTGTACCGTCAACAATTACACCTTTATGCATTGTGTGCCCATTAATATAGATTTATAAATACTGTTCAGTGCATTTATGTTTTTGTTTTTTTTTTCAAATATGTGGGGGAAAAAAGAGGAGTTATAAACCAAAAATGCAATAAGACTGCCTTTTGAATTTACCTACTCAGTTACTTTTACTAGTATTCTTTATTTATTCATTTGCCTTCAAGTTACTCCCTAGTATTCTTTCACCTATTCCTGAAGGATTCCCTTCAGCATTTCTTATAAAGCAGGTCTAATGGTAACAAACTCACTCAGCACTTGTTTATCTGAAAATGTCTTAATTTCTCCAATTTTGATGTAGAATATTTGCAAGACATAGAATTCTTGGCTGTCAATTTTTATTCTTTCAGGACTTCACATACATCTCCCACTACCTCTAGCCTCCATGGTTTCTGCTGGAAAAAAAAAATGCTGTTAATCTCCTTAAGGATTCATTATACATGATTAGTCCCTCTCTTTTGCTGGTTTGTCTTTTTTACAATTTTGATGTTTTGGGTTTTTTGTTGCTGTTGTAATGTCTGCATTCTTTGTTGCATATAGTCTTTGAAATTTCTGTTCCTGTAGCTTGTGGTCAGCTAGTGTTTTGACAGACACTCCCTTTGACAACTGGAGCCAAAAGAAAACAGAAAATGAAAGAGAAAGAAAGAAAAAGAAAATGAGAGAAATACTTGCGGTATTTGCAAATGGGCCCTGATTTGGGGCACTCCTTCAGTGCTTGGCCTGGCCATGTAAAACTGCCTCAGGCTCATTGCTTTCACTGAGCCTAATGATCAACCAGATGTGAAACTTAAGGACTTCTCAGGTCTCTCTGAGTGTATGCATCTTGACCTGGACATATGCATGGATTTCTAAATTCCCTGGTATACACAATGTTTTCAATAGCCAAATTACCCAAAGGAACTCTGTCTCAATTTTGTCCTCTAAGACTTTTGGCATGTTTACTGTTTGCCTTAACTGTAAACATCTGCCCCAAGTTGCAGTGATTTGTTCATTTACTTTAAATGTTTTTGAGGAATGTCCTTCATATAGCCATTTTTCCATCCTAACAAAGTTCCATGGTAGGTAACGCATGTAAGTACACAAACACTACATATACCGTCCATCAGTAAGTCCTAATATCTTGAATCCCCACACTTTTCCATGCTGATTTCCTCTCTAGTCCCTATTACCACTATCTCTCCCTGGGCCACTAAGACAGTTTGTATAGAGGGCTACTCACAATCTGTTTTTCCCTAGGAGACAGGCATAATGCTTTGAAAGTTAACTTTATGTCATCCACCAAGCATAAAACTATGGCTTTTATTACTCTTAGGATAAAGAATGATATTCATGACATGGCCTTTGTGACTATACATATAATTACATGTAGTTATTTTCAGTTGTTATTTACATTCCCATTTATATCCAGAGAATTATAATTATTCATAAAATATGAATAAACATAATGGTAACTAACTACTAAGTTATATTGAAGATTAAGTAAATATGCATAAAGTATACATAAAGTTCTTAGAATAAGGTCTAGTGCATAGTAAGCACTGATATATGTTAGTAATTATCATTATCCTAAAATTACTATAAATGGTTAGCACAAATCATGTAGATTTAATTGGTTGATTTAAATATATGAAAAGGATGATTTTAACTGCACAAGTTTTAACCAACACACCAAATGTAGAACAAGTCCTCACTAAGGATGAGATTTCAAAATAGTGAGGTTATTGTCATTATTTCAATCATCATAATCATATTAAAGAAGCATTTTATTTATTTATTTATTTTTAAGATTTTATTTATTTGACAGAGAGATAGATAGAGCACAAGTGGGCAGAGCGGCAGGCAGAGGCAGAGGGAACAGACTCCCCGCTGAGCAGGGAGCCCGACGCGGGACTCGATCCCAGGACCCTGGGATCATGACCTGAGCTGAAGGCAGATGCTTAACGACTGAGCCACCCGGGCACCCTAAAGAAGCATTTTAAATATATTTTGAGGTATCTGTCAAATAAATGGATAAACATGTTTACCATAAAGTATAGAAGAGCAGATAAGCATATTGTTTAACATAGTCTACAAGATTAACTAAATGAAGTATTTAATCTCTCTGGGTAAGAAGTGGGCCTAGATAATTCTATAAGACAGACTATGTAGTAGCAAGTGTATGAAACTGTATCAGTGTTGTATTTTAGCCCTTTATTTTTGTACTTCATAAGGTGATATTACCAGGATGACCTTTGATCTTTTTTCTTTTTTTTTTCTTCCTGAAATAGCAAGAAATTTGTCAACATCAATTGCTAACTATCATTAACAAACATCTTATCTGTTACTGAACATCTCTTCTTATCCAATTTTTTTTTTTTTAAAGATTTTATTTATTTATTTGACAGAGAGAGACATAGTGAGAGCAGGAACACAAGCCGGGGGAGTGGGAGAGGGAGAAGCAGGCTTCCTGCAGAGCAGGGAGCCCGATGTGGGACTCGATCCCAGGACCCTGGGATCATGACCTGAGCCGAAGGCAGACGCTTAACGACTGAGCCACCCAGGCACCCCTCTTCTTATCCATTTTTATAGAACTCTTAAATATTAACCATAGCTGAAATTCAGCAGAGTGTAGAATAAGATGCTATGAGAGTCTGTAGAGTTTTGTGATGATGCAAAAATTATTTAAAATATCAAGAGATACATCTTAGTATAACTCTAATATTTTTACAATACATTTTTTTAAAATATGATACTATTTCCTCCTTGGCTATGGTGGAATTATGCCTTGTATAGCTCACAATCAATCTTCAAGTGTGTCTTAATCAACATTTCTATGCTCTGATTTTCTTCACTTTATATTTTGCCATATTTAGCCTATGGCATTTTCTTAATGAGGTTATTTTCTCTGCTGGACTAACATAAATTGCTTAATTAATTTCCCTCACATCATTAAAAGCAATGAACTCCATTAATGTTACTGAGACTGAAAATAAATACAGTGTTAGACAATTGAAATGATTATGAACCTCACTGTAGCAATTGCTTTGCATAAAATAGTCCAAATAGTGTTGGCCTACTTAGTGTAAGATTTTCAACAATGAATCTCAGACATCTTGGGTTATGATCCAGAGCCCAGTACCTGTAGCTATAGCAGATATAGATGAATTGTTAACTCAGTACAGATTTCATTGACTTTATCTGTATAAAAAGATAATTGTTAAATTTTAAAGAATCAGAGAAAAAGAAGATATCAAAAATAGTTTTAATGTTTGAAATTGAGGATTAGTGAACTCCAGAGATTACCAACTTTAGGTACGGTCACAAGATTGATAGATCATTATTTTACCAGTTAATCTGTATTTCAAGAAAGAAATTTTTTTTTAAAAACCTTGTACACAAAAACAGAAAAAAATAAACTGGGCCTTTATTATGTTGAGGTATGTTACCTCTAAATGAACTTTGTGGAGAGTTTTATCATGAATAGATGTTGAATTTTGTCAAATCTTTTTGTTGTTGTTGTTACCTATTGAAATGGTCATAAGGTTTTTATCTCTTCTCTTGTTAATGTAATATATCACATTGATGGACTTGTGAATACTGAACCACCCTTGTAACCCTGGAGTAAATCTCACTTGATCATGGTGAATGATTTTTTTGAAGTATTGTTGAATTCAGTTTGCTAATATTTTGTTGAGAATTTTTGCATACATGTTCATCGAAGACACTGGCCTGTAGTTTTCTTTTTTTGTCAAGTCTTTGTCTGGTTTTGGTATCAGTGTAATGGTGGCCTCATATAATGAATTTGGAAAATTTCCTTTCTCTTCTATTTTCTTGGAATAGTTTGAGAAGAATAAGTATTAACTCTTCTTTAAATGTTTGGCAGAATTCACCTAAGAAGCCATCTGGTCCTGGACTTCTGTTTGTTGGAATTTTTTAATTCTTACTGATTCAAATTTCATTACTAGTAATTGGTCTGTTCAAACTTCCTGTATCTTCCTGATTTACTTTTGGAAGATTATATGGTTCTAGGAATTTATTCATTTTCCTAGGTTTCCAATTTGTAGTATAATTTTTTATAATAGTCTCTTATAATCCTTTGTATTTTGTGATGTCAGTTATTTCTTCATTTCTGATTTTATTTATTTGAGTCCTCCTTTTTTTCTTTATGAGTCTGGCTAAAGGTTTGTCAATTTTGTTTATCTTTTCAAAGAACCTGCTCCTGGTTTCATTGATCCTTTCTACTGTTTTTGTTTTTTCCTTTGTTTTGTTTTTTTATTCTATTTCATTTATTTTTGCTCTAATCTTTATTATTTCCTTTTTCTACTAGCTTTGACTTTGTTCTTCTTTGTCTACCTCTTTTATGGGTAAGGTTATTAGTTAAATATTCTTTAAAAACATTGATTTAAAACACAATTAAATCTCTCAAAAATCATAAATATCAGGACAAGAAGGTAGCTCAGTCAGCTGAGCATCTGACTTGGTTTTGGCTCAGGTCATGATCTCATGGGTCATGAGATCAAGCCCTGTGTCAGGCTCTGTGCTCAGTGGGGAGTCTGTTTGAAGATTCTCTCCCTCTGCCCCCGTCCCCCTTGCTCACTCTTGAGCAAACAAATAAATCTTAAAAAAAATCATATTCTATACCCAAGCCCTCTTAAGTATTACAACACTAGAAAAAATTATAGAACTGTGATTAAAGTTATATGTGCTACTGTTATTGCACACTGACTTACTCCTTTTATCCTCATAGTCATTTAAATCCTACTGACATATAGAAACACTTATGTGTATATATCCAGGTTCAAGAAATAGAACACTGACTTAATGATTCTGAGTTGTCAAGTCCGGAGTGTGATTTTCAACACTTATTTTTATTATGGGAAATAAAGAGTTGTTTGAGTCTTCCATATTAATTTACATGTAGGGTTTGATGGCTATTCTTACATAAATTACCAGGGAAATTCTATGTTTTGTAATGTCAGCGTTTGTAATGTGGAACTCAAATGTCTCAAGCCCATACCATTTATTCCATCCTGGGTCTCCAGTCCACTTCCTTCCCAAATTTACCAACTCATATAGAGGGTGTTTGACAGTTTACTAATTATATCAGTATGTCTACTTAACAGTAGACACTCAGAGAGTCTCAGAGTGCTCAAAAGGTTTTATTTCCCAGAATATGAGAAGCTAACTTTGTATATTTCATTTCCATTTTGGTACATTTGGCTCATTGATTCGTTTGCTACATTCCACATACCTGAAACCAGGCTTATTTCCCATCGTCCCCTTATCTTTCAATGAGCTGTTTTATTTATAGTTTCACATATCTCTTCACTTAGCTAGAAAAAAATTGCATTTATACTATATAAAGCGATGTATAATTAATAAAAGAAACCAATGTCTGTGCATTATAGCATATACATATAATCATAACATAATTCTGTCTTACTATGGTTAAATTTTAATTAAGGCTTTTTGGTACTTTTTATGTTTATTTTCATTATTTGATTATCATTCTATTCTTACAATAATTTTATACTCTTATTTGATTAAGTTATAATTATTTTTCAGTATTGGATGCCAAATTAAAACAATTTGAAACATGGGAGGCCCTATTGGCTTACTCTTTGTCCTTTCAAAATTATCCTAGAGATTTTTTACAGTTTTTTCACAATAAACATAAAATCCAGATGTACTTTGCTTTTTCTTACATCACAATATGGGATGAGATACTAATAGTGGAAGTCTCTTTTAAAGAGAAAATATTATTTCAGATAAATTTTTAGTGTTAGGGATATATAATAGATTTCTTTAATAAGCATTTACTGAG
>NC_138380.1:69660514-69699455 GCF_054177405.1 Leptonychotes weddellii | reverse complement strand
GAAGTTCTTTATAGATCTTGGATACCAGCCCTTTATCTGTAGTGTCATTTGCAAATATCTTTTCCCATTCTGTGGGTTGCCTCTTTGTTTTGTTGACTGTTTCCTTTGCTGTGCAGAAGCTTTTTATCTTGATGAAGTCCCAAAAGTTCATTTTTGCTTTTGTTTCACTAGCCTTTGGAGATGTACCTTGAAAGAAGTTGCTGTGGCCGATGTGAAAGAGGTTATTCCCTATGTTCTCCTCTAGAATTTTGATGGATTCCTGTCTCACACTGAGGTCTTTCATCCATTTTGAGTTTATCTTTGTGTATGGTATTAGAGAATGGTCGAGTTTCATTCTTCTGCATGTGGTTGTCCAATTTTCCCAGCACCATTTATTGAAGAGACTGTCTTTTTTCCATTGCATATTTTTTTCCTGCTTTGTCAAAGATTATTATGATCGCTAAGCCGGCCCTGCAAGAAATATTAAGGGGGGTTCTATAAAGGGGAAGAAAGACCCCAAGAATGATATACAACAGAAATTTACAGGGACAATCTATAAAAACAAGGTCTTCACAGGCAACATGATGACAATAAATTCATATCTTTCAGTAATCACTCTTAATATGAACAGCCTAAATGCTCCCATAAAACAGTGCAGGGTTGCAGACTGGATAAAAAGACAGGACCCATCTGTATGCTGTCTACAAGAGACTCATTCTGAACCTAAAGATACATCCAGATTGAAAGTGAAGGGATGGAGATCCATCTTCCATGCCAGTGGACCTCAAAAGAAAGGTGGTTAGCAATTCTCTTATCTGACAAGTTAGATTTTAAACTAAAGACTGTAGTTAGAGACACAGAAGGACACTATATCATTCTTTTTTTTTTTTAAAGAATTTATTTATTTATTTGACAGAGAGAGACAGCAAGAGAGGGAACACAAGCAGGGGCAGTGGGAGAGGGAGAAGCAGGCTTCCCGCTGAGCAGGGAGCCCCATGCAGGGCTAGATCCCAGGACCCTGGGATCATGACCTGAGCCGAAGGCAGATGCTTAACGACTGAGCCACCCAGGCACCCCAATGGACACTATATCATTCTTAAAGGGTCTATCCAACAAGAAGATCTAACAATTTTGTACTAACTTCTGAATGAAATTGGTATATGTGATTGCCAGATGCTAGGTGACTTATCTGTGCCCTCACTGCACTGAATCATATGGTTTCTAAAGCATAGGAGACATAAATATCTTGTTCAAAGGCAAACACCCACTCTACTGGCAACAGCAGACTAATTGGTAGCCTCTCTGCCCTAAAATGAGATAAATTCCCCCTCCCCCCCAAAAACCACCAAAAGATAAATAAATTAAGTAATTAATTAAAAAATAAAATGAGATAAATTGAAATTATGCAGGCTAATGATTCACACACCTTTACAACCTGGTAAGCTAGTTGAGCTATGGTGTCCAAGGTCCTGGGCAAGAGAGGGTTGGAGCTGAATCAGCTGTTGTCACGCATGTGTAAATCTGTAGGGGAACACTACCAGTTTCTGATTCTGCATATAAGGAGATTAGAAGTCACCACCATGTCCTAACAATAAGTGAAAAGCTGATCAAACTGAAAAATAGTTAACTTTTTGGATCCCTGTGAGAGGGGTGAACATAAGAAAAATTATTGCACTTAAGATTGGAGAGATAGACAAATGCAGGGAATCACAAATAGAAACTACTGTGGAAACCAATGTTGAGATAGGAAAATCTGAACTGTAATTGATGAATTTCTGAGGCTCAGTACAGTCAACCCTGAGAGTTAAAAGCTGCAGAGGACCCAGTCATGGGAAGACACCTGCTATGTTGTAAAATTTACTCCAGGAGTTCAACCAGATTCCCATAATAAATATCAGAGATAAATGTCCTCATATTTCTTAAAGGGGAGGAGCAAAGGACCCATTTTTGAAAGAAACCAGAACACTTTTTTTCTTGGGCACCTGGATGGTTCAGTTGGCCAAACATCTGACTCTTGATTTTAGCTCAGGTCATGGTCTCAGGTCATGAAATCAAGCCCTGTGTTGGGCTTTGCACTGGGCGCAGAGACTGGTTAAGATTCTTTATCTCTCCCTCTACTTCTGCTCTTCCCTGCCCACTGTTCAATGCATGCTCTCTCTCTCTCTTGCTCTCTCTAAAATAAAAACAACAACAACAAAAACACAACACTTTGTTCTTCTTAACAAGGCCTGCCTCAGGAGAAACTAGTTAACCAGAGCCTAACCTGCTGGGGTATTATCAGAACCTAACTAACTTGAAAGAAGGAAAACACCCAACCCCAGTCAGCTCTAGCCATCCTGTCCCACCTAAGGCAGAGAAAAAACTGAGAAACATTTGTGAAGTTTTAAGTCCAGAGGCAAGATTTACTAAAAGATTGAGCCCTAATCATAATATTATGTGAATGCTTCCCATCCCTCCACACCCCACCACTATGATTTTTTCTTTTTTTTTAAGATTTAATTAATTTAGGGGCGCCTGGGTGGCTCAGTCGTTAAGCGTCTGCCTTCGGCTCAGGTCATGATCCCAGGGTCCTGGGATCGAGCCCCGCATTGGGCTCCCCACTCCGCGGGAAGCCTGCTTCTCCCTCTCCCACTCCCCCTGCTTGTGTTCCCTCTCTCGCTGTGTCTCTCTCTGTCAAATAAAAAAAAAAAATCTTTAAAAAAAAAAGATTTAATTAATTTACTTATTTGTCAGAGAGAGAGAGCATGCACACACAAGCAGGGAGAGCGACAGGCAGAGGGAGAAGCAGGCTCCCCACCGAGCAAAGAGCCCGATGTGGGGCTCCATCCCAGGACCCTGGGATCATGACCTGGGCTGAAGGCAGACGCTTAACCAACTGAGCCACTCAGGCATCCCCCATCACTATGTTAATGAAGGTCTATTTATAGCAATTCATTTTACCTGGTACATCATGTCCAGCTATCAAGAATAAACTACAAGTCATACCAGGATACAAGATAATGAGAAGAAGGATTTAGGACTATTCTATTATATGAAGTACTCACACTACCCATGAAATGGTCTATTGAAAATGGACTTGAATTTGTTGTAAATGTATATTGCAAACTCTAGGGCAACAAGTAAAAAAAGTTAAAAAAAAAAAGAAGTATAAATGATATGCTAAGAAAGAGAGAAAATGGAATCCTACAATTCTCAATTAAAACCACAAAAGACAGGGGCACCTGGGTGGCTCAGTTTGGTTAAGTCTCTGATTCTTGCGAGTGACTGGGTAGCTCAGTTGGTTAAGCGTCTGCCTTTGGGGCCCTGGGACCAAGCCCCGCCTTGGGCTCGCTGCTTGGCAGGGGCCTGCTTCTCCCTCTCCTCCCCACTCATGCTCTCTGTCACTATCTCTGTCTCTCTCTCTCAAATAAATAAATAAAATCTTAAAAAAAAAAAAAAAAAGCCTCTGATTCTTGGTTTCAGCTCTGGTCCCAATCTCAGGATCATGGGATAGAGCTCCACATCTGACTCCGAGCTCAGCATGGAGTCTGCTTAAGTTTCTCTCTCCCTCTCCCTCTGCCCCTCCCGCTCTCTCCCACGTGCACCCATGTGTTCTCTCTCAGATAAATAAATAAATATTAACAAAAAGAAAAAGAAAAAGAAAAAACAAACAGGGGCATCTGGGTTGCTCAGTTGGTCAATCGTCCAACTCTTGGATTTGGCTTAGGTCATGATCTCAGGGTCCTGAGATTGAGCCTGCCTCAGGCTCAGCATTGGAGTCTGCTTGAGATTCCCTCCTTTTCCCTTTGCCCCTCCCCCTGCACTCTCTCTCTCTCACTCTCTAAATTAAAATGAATAAATAAAATCTTTAAAAAAAAACCACAAATAACAAAAAAAGTGGAAGACAAAATAGGAAAAAAGAACATGGGCAACAAATAGAATAAAAGTGATAATTAGGGTAGATATTAATTCAATTAGATCAATAATCATTTTGAATATCAATGATCTAATGTACTAATTAGATGACAGAGATTGCCAGAGTGGATTCAAAATACGACCCAACTACATGTTGTGTATAAGAAACCCACTTTTAAGTAAAAGATACATATAGATTAAAGTAAATGGATGGAGAAAATTATACTGTGCTAATGCTAATCAAAGAAAGCAGGAGTAGGTATGCTATATTAACTTTAAACAGAGCAAACTTCAAAGCAAGGAAAGTTACCAGAGGGACAGCTGGGTGGCTCAGTCAGGTAAATGTCTGCCTTCAGCTCAGGTCATGATCCCAGGGTCCTGGGATCGAGCCCCACGTCAGTTTCCCCACTCAGGGAGAGCCTGCCTCTCCCTCTCCTCCCCAGTCGTGCTCTCTCTTGCTCTCTCTCTCTCCATCTCTGTCTCTCTCTCTCTCAAATAAATAAATAAAATCTTAAAAAAAAAGTTACCAGAGATGAAGAAGGCATTACATAATGTTAAAGGGGTCAATTCTCCAAGAAGAATTCCATTACAGTTCTTGATGTGTATGCACCTAACAATGCTGTCAAACTATGGAAGGCAAAAACTGAGAGATCTGCAAGGACAAATAGATGAAACCACTATCATAGTTAAAGACTTCAACACCCCTCTCAGAAATGGATAGATCTAGCTGGCTCCAAATCAGTAAAGACACAGTGGAACTTAATAACACCATCAGTCAACTGGATATAATTGACATCTGTAGACTACTCCAATTTAACAATAGGAGAATACACTTTCTTCCCAAATTCACATGAAACATTCATCAAGATAAACCACATTCTGAACCATAAAATACACCTTAACAAAATTTAAAAGAATAGAAATGATACAATGTCTGCTTTCAGACCACAATGGAATACAACTAAAAATTAATAACAGAAACAAAACTGGAAATTCTTCAAATAGGTGGAGATTAAATAACACATTTCTGAATAATACATGGCTCAAAGAAGAAATTTCAAGAGAAATAAAAAAATCTAACTAAATGAGAGAATACATGACTTATCAAACTGTGGAATATAGCAAAATCAGGTCTTAGAGGGAAATTTATAGCATCAAATGCATATATAGAACAGAAGAGAGACCTAAAATCACTCAGCCAAGTTTCCACCTCATACATTATAATAATGAGGGAAAATTAAATACAAAGTAAGCAGAAAGTAAGAAATAATAAGAATGATAGCCACAATCAATGAAATTGAAAATAAGAAGTCAATAGAGAAAATAATAAAAACAAAAGCAGATTCTTTGAAAAGATCAATAATATTGATAAACCTCCATCCAGGCTGACTAAGAAAAAAGAGAACCAAATTTTTGATACCAGTAATGAAAGAGAGGACATCACAGTAGATCCCATGGAAACTGAAAGGAGAATAAAGGATAATAAAGGAATATTATGAATAATCTATTTTCACCAATCTGATAACCTCAGTAATATGGAGCAAGTCCTTGAAAGACATAATCTTCCATACAATATAAAGATCAGTGGTTGTGGGGGACAGAAGAAGCAAGCAATGACCACACAGAGCGCAGATTTTTAAGGCAGTGAAAATACTGAGTGATATTCCAGTGATGGGTATGTATGATTATACATTTGTCCAAACCCATAGAATGTATGACATCAAGAGTTAACCCTAAGGTAAATTATGAACTTTGAGTGATCGTTACATGTCATTGTAGGTTCATCCTTGGTAAAAAATGTGTCATTCTGGGGAGTGATGTTGATAATTGTGGCAGCTATACATGTGTGGGGGCAGGAGACATGTTTAAAATCTCTCAGCGTGGTTGCATATCTAAAAATCCTCTTAAAAGTCTTTGGAAATAAATAAATAAACTTACAATGTGCACACACAAATCTCCAGGGATGTGAGCTGAAGCAAAATTCAGATTCTTCCTCATATCTAGTCACCCAAATTTTATTCTTCCTTGTATGTAATTTACCATTAAATCTTCTGTTTATGAAAAAGTAATGTAATATGATAAGAAAACACAATTTGGGCTCCCTCCCCCGATTTTTATATTGAGAACTTACTGTAGTATATTTCAGCCAACAATGGTAATTTATATTTATTAATCGCTATGTGGTGGGACTGTTTTAAATATTTTATATCCTAATCAATCCTCACAAATATATGAAATATTTACTGAAATATTCAGTCCCACTTAAAGATAAAGGAAATATGTCACTGAGAGTCTAGGTAAATTTCCCAAGACAACACAAATAATAAGTGGAAGAACAGAGATTTGAACCTATGCGGTCTGGGTACAGACTCTTTGCTGTTCAACTTCATTCTCTTTTGTGTAAATTAGACCCTACAATAGGGATCATGAATGCAAAAAGAAGGCAAATGGGGACTGTCAAATTTAGAAATGGATATATTGATAAACTGCCAACAATATTTAATAATTGAAGTAACTATGAATGCATGTTTGCCTGGGACAATCCTGGGTTATTCCCTCTGTTCTCTTATTACAATTAATACTGCCTCTTTTATTCTCAATTTTTCCTTGTTTGGGAAATTAATTACAAATTTATCTTATGAATAAATCATTTGTGCTATTAGAACATAGGCTAACATTTCAGACAGTCACTGTACTTCAAAATAAAATCAAAGTCTGATAAATTAAATATATGAAATATTTGGGGTAACCATATAGGTAGAGATTACTCATTGATATTGTTGATGGAACTGATGTGTGCTAAATATATTTCTTCACATATTTATAAAGTAGGGAAAGTAATCATTGACTTCCTATTTTTTATTTAGTGATACATTTCAGTTTATCCACTGTGGTTTTCAATCTTACCTCATATTGATAAACTCTGAAAGATACATAAAGCTAAAAGAACAGATTGAGCTTCCAGTTTGAGAAAAATACATTGTATTGATTTAAAATATTTTTAAATTTATCATCATTGTTCTCCAAAATTCCAAACTACAGGACCCTTTACTGAAGATGTGACATGGAAAATTTCAGATGCCCTTTCTGAAAGGACAGATTATGACTTTATTTAAGTGGATTATAGCTGCCGTAAATCTATGGTTTTATCAACTGAACAACCTTATCAAACCCTCCCCCAAGAAAAAAGTTAGAAAAACATTTGGGGAGTATTTTATGGGGCATGAATTAAATAATAAAATAAATCTCTTGTTCATAGAACATGGTGATTAGGATAAATTATATTTGTTTTTTTTCAATTTGACTCATCAATTTATTTGAGTATTTCTATGCAGACCAAAAAATATTTAATGTAAAGTACTTAAACCTAATTATATAAAACCAGTAGGCTACATAAAACACGTAGCACACATAGAAGTGAAAAAAAAAGAGTTTTATGAAACAGTAACAAAATTTTGATAAGATTGCTCTAAAAACTAAGACATAAATGTATGCAATTTGCATTGGGTAATTGGTACCATCACTCAGGGCTGGCTGACAATAAGTTTTTGTATGTATGCCTGTATGTATTTTGTAAATCTCATGTTGTTTTTCATTTTTCCAATCTCTGTTTTTTCTTTTGGGTAATGGTCTTTGTTATATAAGGTTATGAGTGATATTAATGAGAGCACCTAACAGAAATACAGAAAGAATCAACCTTGTCCTTACTAGGGCACAAGATTAAAGTTCCTTCTTAGCAAAACACAAAAGGGAAATCAGAAGAAGTGATTTAGTATTTTCAAGTAGGAAATTAGCTGCTTAAATGCATTTTGCAATTTACTGTTTATAAGTGAGAAAGCAAAGCATGAGTGTTTCAACAGGCTCAGGGTTCTCTTTTAACTCTCCAAAATTCATGTACATTTCTAACAATATTCCAAGTAAGGGGTGCTAGCAACTCAAATTCAAAACAATACTGAAGAGAAAATTTAAAGGTCAATATTCAGTAGTGTTTTTGTTGAAATACTGTCAATAGAACATCCCCATTTATTAGGCTCCTCTAGTTCAAAGCTACGTTACCTCTAAACATTTTATTTCTTCCTAAAGATGATATTTCATTTCACCTTATATCTAAAAGGGTAAGGATTTTCCTCTCAGATAAATGAATGTAGCTGAAGTGAATATTTAAAAAAGAACTACATCAGCTTTCTATCTCTTCATTTGATGAAACCTCCCTTTTAAAATAAAACAAATAGTAACTCTATCCATGGTAAGCAAATTATCTCCCTATATTAATGCATGCATTATGTTTCTCTTTCTAAGTCTGAAAATGTCTCAATGAGTCTTCCTTGTCACCTGGTTATTAAAAATAGAGCATGATTTCTTCCACCTCTTTGTTTTACTTTACAATGCTTTTGTAGTCAGATCAGATCAGAAGTGGAAAGAGTGTACAGATAAGTGGGAAACAAGGATTGCATAAACAAGAATAAGCAGGTTTTGAAACTAATCAAGAACCTTAGTGATTGGTCATGTGGATCCCAAAGGAGGTGCAGGAATTAGCTAATATGTACCAGCAGGAACATGATGGTGCTTGCTTAAGGGTGGCAGGGCAGACAGGTATAGAACTTGAGGCTGGGTGAACAAGAATTCATAGACTTGGGGGCACTTTCCCAAAATAGTTTAACAACCAGCGAAGACCCAGAAAATAGGACAAGTTCGCTGCTAGAGTGACCCTTAAAAGCCTGGAGAGAATAACTGTCCACACTGAACAAAGTGGGAATGCCTGAGTTTCCCTGGGATACAGTTCTAGAAGGGGTCAAAATGGCTCAGAAAAGTGACTTTGTAGGAAGGAATATACCATGTGAGACCAGACCACTCAGTGGAGGATTATATTCTGTAAAAATAGCCAGAGAGCACATCCATTTACCAAAGTCATCAGGAACATGCTGGTGAAAGGGTACTAGGACCATTTTGTACAGGAGAGACTTTCTTCTGTAGGCCAGGACTGATGGTAAGAAAGACGATCACAGAGTTTGGCTTTATAGCAGTAGAAAAGATGGAACAGCAAAGCAATAGTGGGGAGGTGGGAGTTTTTAACTTCCAGAAGCCAAGGGACCACAATTACTGTAGTGACCTGCATATCAGAAAGGTAAGCAAGGGTCTCGACCCACAGGAAGTTAAGGAGATGATTAATAAAGCATAGTGTCTTGGAAAGCAAAAGAGTTGGGCAGAAAATGGATTCGATTACAGGCAGCTTTTTCTTTTCTTTTTATATCACTTGTCTTGTATTTGTATATCTTCCTTTTCCTCTCCTTAGATGTATATTTATTTTCACGACTTAAACTTTTCAAGATTATATTTGACATATATATGTATATGGTTGTGCATATAACATGTATCTCCACCATTTTTTGGCACTCAATAACATTTCCTGCCTTTATTCATTCACTCAACTGATGTTTATGGAGGGCATATTACTTGCTAGTTTTACTGGAGATACTAAAGTCAACAAAACAACATTTGTGTCCATTTGGCACTTACATTCTCTGAAAGAGAGAGAGAGTAGAGAAACAATCATGTGAAGTACCAGGAAGTGATTGCCGCTCTGGAAAAAATAAAGCAAGGTAAGTGGGATGAGGTGCCAGGAGTTGGCAGGGAAGTGTAGTTTTATTGTATTCTCCTCTCTTTCCTCTCTGTTAAAAAGAACAATTTTCATCTCAGTCTGCGGAGGTTTGAAAAGATTACTAAGGGATAGTAGTATTTGTGATTTTCATTAATTGTGAAACGTAAGATTCCATCATTTTTTGGTACAGGAAGGATTTGAAGAGATCGGACAAAAGAATCTAATTGTTCTCTTTGGACCAGCACTGAGTCCTCTGCTTATATATTGCCCCCAAACCTTACATCAGTATCTCACACCTTTGTATATAAATTATAAAGACGAAAAACCAGAAATGATTTAAACTTCCGTTTGATCCTTGTATCTGAGCATCCACCACAAAATCAAAGTTTTCTCCAAACACATAAGTTTTAATATTTCTATGAGATGTTTTATAGGCAAACATGCAAATTAGTCAACCAGACATCCAAGCTCTAGTCTCCTGTTTTGAATTCTGTGCAATGGTTTAAACACTGCCAGGGTAAAACAACTGTCATTGCTGGTAAAGGCTGATGTTACAGGCTGTTTTGCTCAGGTGGTATAGCAAGGTAGTATTCGCTGCCACTTTTAAGATAATAGTTAAGAATCTCACATACTGTTAAATTCTGTCATAAAACTAATAGCCTAGTTTAGGCAAAGCCAATGCCACACTGATCTTCTAGTTCAGAGAAGAGATATATTGTCCCCAAAATAATAGGTATAATCAGTGGCCCTGCTTTCTTCCTCTCTTCAGCACCAGAGAGCATGTGATCTGTTTTTCTCTTGCTATTGGGGTTATTTAGAAGACCTCATGTCCCATGGCATTTTTTTTTTTTTTTTGTCATGCTGCCTTTTCCTGGTCGCTGTGTAGAAGCACTAATATGACAGCATGCTACCTAACCTATGTGCCCTGAGATTAATTAGCTTGCCTGGACCTCACAGTATCATCCGTAAAATGAGCCACATAGAAAAGAAACAGCAAAACCATACTAATCCTACGAATTACGGAACATTCCATTTTGGCAGAATTTCATCTTGAGAGATACATTTCAAACTGTAATTTATTTCATTTTTATTTGGGAAACAAGATGGTAATCTCAAAAAGATGGTAATCATGTATTGGAATTAGATTAGGGATTTTGCTAATATGAGAGAAAAATAACACGTTGGAAAGCATTATGGTTAAATCCCTGGGAAGTCAAAGTTGCTGGAAAGGCATATTTCAAATTGGGTCACATGCACGTTGCTGCAGTCATTTGCAACCAAATCTATGCTAGGTGATGGGAAAGCGAAAGAAAATAATGCTGGAGTAAAATCCTCCCCTTAAATACTGGATGCTGGTAGCTGTGGCCAGATTGCTTATGCTCTAACTTAAAATCAATATAATTCTCAGTCATTTATTTACTCCCATATAAGGGCTTAAAAACAAAAGGGGCCAAATTTGAGTGTCCAGGATAAGAAATAAGGCTATGTTTAAATAGCTTTGGACTTAAAGAAATCTGATTAGGGGCAAGAACAAGACTGCTGGTAAGTAAATAATAGAAAAGGAAAAGAATGGCTTCCATGTTGTTTTTTTCTGATTGGTCTTGTACTGAGAGAGCAGAGTTTCAGCTAATAATACCTCTTTTGTCTTCCTAGTAATGCATGATATGAGCTACATCTCTCTGGTTATCCCTGGATGTGTGGCTCCTAAAAATATATTAATGGCATCAACAACAAAGGCAAGAACAAATGGGAGAAATAAAACTCTATCAGCATAATCAGTATGGTGGGGACCACAAACCAGAACAGAGAACAGCATTCCTCCTATTTGCAAAGCCTTCCCCTTCTTTGTCTGATTGGATCCGTCTCCTGCGTATTAAACACACCTGGAATCCCAGTGAATACTCTGCAGTTTAGCAGAAATCATTGATTACAGGACTATTGTATGAGCTACAGTTTGTTGTTGGTTTTTTTTTTTTTCCGCATAAAGGTCTAGAAAATCTCAGGTATGTGTGGATCCTTTACACTGATTTTGATTTTGTTAGTTTTCTCTGAGAAATTAAAGTCTTGGAAAACATTTCTTCATAGTAAAATGGAATGGGGACACGATTAGTAGATTTCCCCATTTCTCTGAATTAAAATTCACCCTAAAGCATTTCAACAAGAAATTATAATACCAAATATTCAAAGAGGAACCAAAAATACTAGCAATGAAACAAAGAGTTGCTAGCATACATTTATCTCTTCTGAAGCCTGAAATGACAATAAGTAGCGTAATGATACACAAGAACAATCTGGAAATATTCCGAGTACTCTTTGTTTTACTTCTGACTTGACCTTTGCTTCAAGTTTCTGCCCATTCCTCTGTTGCACATCTCACTGAGAGTGTTATCTATAGTTTCTGCCTATAATGCCTCCTCTCTTTCTCATTAACCCTCTCTAATCAGACTTTCACCTCACCATAACATTATAACTTTTTTGTCAAAGTAACCAGTCAGCCTCCATGTTACTAAATCCAGTAACAGGGGCGCCTGGGTGGCTCAGTCGGTTAAGCGTCTGCCTTGGGCTCAGGTCGTGATCCCAGGGTCCTGGGATAGAGCTCAGCATCGAGCTCCCTGCAGTGGGGAGTCTGTTTCTCCCTCTCCCTCTCCCCCAGCTTGTGCATTCTCACTCTCTCTCTCAAATAAATAAAAATGTAAAAAAAAAAAAAATCCAATATCAAATCTCAGCCATAATCTTAATAGGGAATTTAGGGAACATTCAGGAGCTGTTTCTGAGAGTCAAGACACAACTGTTCTTTTGCCGCTATGCATGTGGTTCCCTGATCTTTAACCTTCATGAAAGCTAATAAACTTGGTGCTTTATGAAGGCTATTGTGCTTTATGAGTTTGATTATCAATCAGAACCCAAGACCACTGCCGCTATTTAATCATTGTAGATCTTACAGGCTGGCATCGTGAAGAGGAAGGATTTACTTTCAGACCTACAACTCAATATGGCAAGGGTACTTTGTGGTGAGGCAAAGAAGAGGTAAGAAAGAGCTCAGATTTCAATGCCAGGGCAGTTCCTGACCCCCTCTCAGTACGAAGCAGCCAAACTTGTGTGGTAGAGGTATGTTTGCTTGTTTGTTTATTATATATGAGTGAAAAGTTTGACTCCTGTTGAATTGGCAAAATAAATTCATTAGGAAAGGCAGACTGAGAGGAGACAGAGAAGGACTATAACTGGGTTAGTACTTAATTGATTTTTATTGTAAGTAGAATTGCTGAAAACATAAGAAAAGAGTCAATCATAGTAGGTAAAACAGACAGTTGAAAAAAGTGTTACGGTACAAGGAAGGTTCTGTTGGAAATTTGAGAAATACTGTGATCAGTTATGATTTTATTCAGATATTGTCATTAATCACTAGCCACACTCCCAGGCACATGACAGGAGAGAGGCGACCATGGAAGCTTATGAATGTAGTTCAAAGGAATGTGACATTTTGCTTGAAAGTATTAGCAACTGCCTGATACATCTTCATTCTCTCAGATTTGTTACTTAAATGATCGGGAGACTTACAATTTCATGGTAGACATAATTGAACAGAATGGACTGTTCAGGCTGAGTTCCATCAGTATTCAACACACAGAAAATCCCCCAGAATTTAGATGTAATTGCATCGACCAATTTGGAATGAGTGAAGTCATGAATTGAACAAGTTTATGTTGAAAATTTTACCACTTGATTGTCTTACCTTCTTTAAAGAATGAAATATCCCCTGAAACCCTTAAAATGTTACATGTACAAGCAAGGTGGACCTAGCCAAGACAAGCAGTCACCCAGCCAAAATGATATGCCTCTGGTCCAAACAGATATACCTTGTGATACAGGCAGTTCTTTTTGCCTGGGCCACCTTATTTCAACCTCATGTTCAGAGGGTGATAAACCACGTAGGAAACAACCTCTTGCTACCGTATCTGCCATGTATTGCTCTAATAATGAGAAGCCATTCCAAAGAACGAAGAAGGCTAATAGAAAAATAAAAATGATAATAAGAGAAATGGAAAAAAATGGTTTCGGTGAGTCAACTGTTCAGGTGATGGATAAAGAACAGGATGAAATTCAGAGATTGGCAGTACTGTTCTTAAATACTGTGGATACATAATCCCCAGATCATGATGGTAATGAATCCCAGCTCATGTGGCTGCCTGTCTTCAAAGGCACCATAAATCCTTCCCCATTTCACCTAAGTTGGAAAAATATAAGTCCAGCGATGCTTAAGAAGAACGGAGTGGGGAGCACCTGGGTGGCTCAGTGGGTTAAGTGTGCGACTCTTGATTTCGGCTCTGGTCATGATCTCAAGAGTCTTGGATTCGAGCCCCGAGTCAAGCTCCACCTCAGCTTGGAGTCTGTTTGGGATTCTCTCTCTCCCTCCCCCCCACCCCCGCTCTTCTCCCCACTCATGCACTCTCTCTCTTTCTAAAATAAATAAATAAAATCTTAAAAAGGAAAAAAAGAAGAATGGGGGGAATAAAAGGAAAGGGTATGATACATTAATAAAGGCTTTCAATTTCTGGCCTGTGCTTGGATGTCAAGTAATGCTCTTCTTTGTGCCTTTAATGGTCAAGCCAAAAAGAAACCTTTTTTTAAAAAACAGTTTTATTCAGGTATAATTTACATACTATATAATTTGCTCTCTTTGCAGTTAATATTAAGCAGTACTGAATGTCAAGATTTATGTCTTAATTCTATTTTGTATTATATAAACAAATGTCCCCCCATCCGCCTTTCATTGGTTAATATATATTTTTACATTCCTTTGATTTTAAAATTTTGAAAATCTTTTTGCCTAAAATATATTTATTATATTCTGTAAATGACAGGTTTTCTCTTTTATTCCATTCTAAGTCTCTTCTTTTAAATAGATGATTTTAATATGCTTATATTTTATATTTTTCTATGAAAATTTCTTTTATAGTTATTTTTCAATTTAAACTATAAATATCACTTCCCAATTCCAAACTCTTCAGTTATATTCCCATCCTTTGAACATAACAATAAATTAGCATGCTTTATCTACCAACAGAAAAACCCACACACTCACACACACACATATTCTTTTTATGGTTGTCTAGAATTTTAGTTCCACTGAAAATATGGTTATTTTGTAGTGAATATGCACCATTTACCAATAGTTCCTGTTTTCTTTATTTTTTTTATTTTTCTTTTTTTCAATTTACCACTATCTTTAAGACAAGATTGTTTTATGTTAGAATCTATTGCATTTCGGTATTCAGTTTCAATAAAACAAATAAAACATCTTGGAAATTAACAAATTGAATAGCTTTCCTTTACAGTGTGTATGTTGAGGACAACTTTTTCATCAAATTGTTGAAAGTTAGAGAATTCATTAGTAGGCAATCCTGAGCTACATTGATGTTATTGCTACTGATTCTTTTGTGTCTGTTTTTAGGTAGCTTTTTTCCCCCAGGTTTGGAGGCTCCTATTGAGATATTCTCAAGGGCAGAGATTTTTTTCCTCAGCTGTGTCCAGTCTACTAACAAGCCCATCAAAGGTGTTCTTCATTTCTATCACTGTGTTTTATCCCTAACATTTCTTTTGGGTTCTTAGGATTTCCATTTCTCTGCTTACACGGCCCATGTATTCTCTCATGCTATCTGCTTCATCCATTATAACCCTTAGCATATTAATCACAGTTGTTTTAAATTCCTGGTCTGATAATTCCAATATCCTTACCATGTCTGTTTCTGATGCTTGCTCTGTCTCTTCAAATTGTGTTCCTTGCCTTTTTGGTATGCTTTGTCTTTTTTTCTTGATAGCTAGACATGATGTACTGGGTAAATGGAACAGCTGTTATATAGACCTTTGGTGTTGCAGTATGAGGTGCAGGGAGAGGGGAAACATTCCATAGTCCTATGATTAGGTCTCGTGATATTTTAGTTAGTCTTTTAGTTAATGTATGCCTCTTCTGGACTATGAACTTCACAAGGATTTCTCAGGGTTTTTTTTTTTTTTTTTCCTTTCCCTTAGGTGGTACAGGATGGCTAGAACGGGCTATACTGGGCTATTTCCCCTCTTTCCCTTGGAAAATTATAGCTGGCTGGACTTGCTTATTTTTCTTGCAGGTCAGCTGGATCTCATAACACCCCAGCAGGTTAGACTGTGGTTAAATAGTTTCCCC
Organism: Leptonychotes weddellii; assembly: GCF_054177405.1. Taxonomy (NCBI): domain Eukaryota; kingdom Metazoa; phylum Chordata; class Mammalia; order Carnivora; family Phocidae; genus Leptonychotes; species Leptonychotes weddellii. Next base: position 69,683,802 of record NC_138380.1, on the reverse strand, counting down.
TGAGGGCAGGCTTTGTTAAGGAGAAAGCAGCTTGCTCTGGTTCTTTCTTTTCTTTTCTTTTTTTTTTAGCTTTCTATCATTGTTTTTATTACTGTGGAAAATTTCAAACATTCACTAAAGTAAAAGGAATAGTATAATAAGCTCCAAAATACTAAGCATTTCATCCTCAATAATTATCAACATTTGCCAACTTGAAATTTTCCCCTCCCCCTGCCCGAAACACAAGGCGGGGGAGTTTTCTCCATTACTTATTGAGGGAACCTGGTCAAGCTTCTGGAGGTCAATCTTGTGGGTGCCATTTTATGACTTTTCTCTCCCGGAGTTTTTAACTCTCAGAGTTGTTTGTGTTGAGCCTCCAGTAACTCGGCAGCTAGAGTTCGGGATTCCTACCCTAGTTCTCGTTCCGTGGTGGTTTCTGCTAGAGCCTCTACTGTGGTAAGTCATAACTCCCCTGTATTCCTGTGTTTGTGTCTGCAGTGTTGGAGGCAGTTGGTTTGTTCGCCCTATGTCCTGTCTTTTCTTAGAGATCCACGAAGAGTTAATGATTTTTCAGTCTGCTTAGCTTTTTCATTTGTTATAACACAGCAAGAATTTCCAAGTTCCTTGCATGTGGAACTGGAACTGGAAATTAGGGTTCTGTTTTGTTTTTTTTAATTAATGAATTATATTTTAGAGTAGTTTTGCTTATAGAAAAATTAGGCAGAAACTGCAAATTTTCTATATATCCTCTTCCTTCACTTATAGTTTCCTGTATTTAGTTTCCCATGTTAGTAATTCCCTGCATTAGTGTGATACGTTTGTTAAAATTGAGTCATTACTGATATGCTATCATTTCCTACAGTACCTGGTTTATGTTAGGGTTCACTCGTTGTGTTGTATATTCTGGAAGTTTTGCTAAATGCACAGTATCATGTGTATGTGTGTATATATATATATATATAATCATTACAGTGTCCTACAGAATATTTTCACTGCCCTAAAATTCCCTGTGCTTCATCTATTTATCTTTCGCTCTTACCCCTAATCCCCAGCAACTGCTTATCTTTTTACTATCTCCATATATTTGTCTTTTCAGAATGTCATTTAGTTGGAATGATACTGTATGTAGTCTTTTCGGACAGGCTTCTCCGTAATAAACATTTAGGGTTTCTCCCTGTTTTTTCTTAACTTGATAGTTTGTTTCTTTTTATTGCTGAATAATTTTCTATTGTTAAGATGTACCAGTTTATTCACCTATTGTATGACATTTTGGTTGCTTCCCATATTTTACAATTATGAATGAAGTGATAGAAACTTCATGTGCTGCTTTTTGTGTGAACATAAGTTTTCAACTCATTTGGGTAAATATTTAGAAGAGTAGCTGATGGATCATATGGTAAGATTGTGATGAACTTTGTCATAAACAGCCAAACTGTTTTTTTTTTTTTTTTTAAGATTTTATTTATTTGACAGAGAGAGACACAGCGAGAGAGGGGAACACAAGCAGGGGGGGAGTGGGAGAGGGAGAAGCAGGCTTCCCGCCAAGCAGGGAGCCCGATGCGGGGCTCGATCCCAGGACCCTGGAATCATTACCTGAGCCGAAGGCAGACGCTTAACGGCTGAGCCACCCAGGCGCCCCGAGCCAAACTGTATTCTAAATGGAAGTGGCTATACCATTTTTTTCCTGCAAGCAATGAATGAGAGCTTCTGTTGTTCCACATTCTCATCAGTATTTGGTGTTGTCAGTGTTTTGGGTTTTAGTCATACTAGATGCACAGTGGTATCTCGTTTTAATTTGCAATTCCCTAATGACATAAGATACTGAGCACCTTCTCATGTGCTTTCGTTTGTCCTTTTATTTCTTCCTTCTCACCTTGTGTACATTTTATGTACTTTTTCTACTTACTACATTAGCAAGGACTTCTAGTACAATGCTTAGTAAGGGTAGTGAAAGAAGATATCCTTGTCTTGTTGATGATCTTAGGGGGAAAGTATCTGGTTTCTTGCCATTAAATATGACATTAGTTTTGTTTTTATTTAAATCAAGTTGATTACTTTCCCCTCTATTTCTAGTTGGAAGTTTTTTGTTTTTTTAATCATTAATGGTGGTGAATTTTTCAAATAATTCTTGTGTATCAATAAAATTTTTCATGTTTAGCTTGTGATGGTTTATAATAATTAATTTTAAAATGTTGATACAGCCTTATATACCTGGAATCAATTCCACTTGTTCATGGTGTATAATTATTTTCATACAGGGTTGAATTTTATTTACTAATGTTTCTTTGTAGGTTTTTATATCTGTTTTCATGAAACATCTTGGTTTGTAGTTTCTTTTTTTTTCATGTTGCCATCAAGTTTTGTTACTTGAGTAATGACCTCACAGAATGAGTTAGGAAGTGTTTGCTAGCTATTTTCTGGGTAGACTGTACAGAATTGGCATCGTTATTGAAATGTTTGTCAGAATTCTCTAGTGAAACCACCTGCAACAGGTAATTTCATTTTGGAAGGTTGTTAATCACTGAATTGATTGTTTTAATGGAGATCTATTCAAATTATATATCTTCTGTGTGAGTTTCTTTAGATGATGACTTTCAGAGAATGTTCTATTTCATCACGTTATCAAATTTGTGGGCATAGAGTTGTTCATATTCATTTACTAATGTTGCCGTGTTCATGGGATCAGTGGTGATGGGCATTCTTCAGCTTCTGGTATTTGTAATTTGTGTCTTCCCTTGTACTTTTTTCCTTTGGTAGCCTGACTAGAGGCTTATAAATTTTACTGTTAAAAAAGACTGAAAAAATAGTGGTCCATAGTTTGTTTTGGCAAAATTTAAAGTATTAGCCTAGTTAAAGCAGAAGGTAGAAACACCTATTGAAGTTGTTTTGGGAGAACAAGTTTGAGACAGAATGTTAATACTGCAAGTTATATGTTACTAATTTCATCTTACTAATGACTATAAAGTTGAATTCAAAAAGGAGTCGAACTGTTGGCAATCAGGGACTCATTGAAAGAAATAAAACACAGATTTTTCTAGAACAATCAGCATGGGAAGTTGTGACTGTTTCTTTATAAAATCATAATAGATGAGTTTGAGAAGGGCAATGAATAACATTTTGCTATCTTGGGTAAAGAGAACATTAAAGGAGGCATGTTTATAAAATTCATTGCTAATATGCATGCCATTAATTTAGTTCTTAGGGAATATTGTCATATGGACATCCCAATTCAGATTTCCTATAAACCAGTCAAATTAACAGAGCCTAGAAAAATTGAACCAACCAACTGAGCTACAACCATCCAGCAGACTTCACATAACATGAGTTAAAAATAGAGGCACCTGGGTGGCTCAGTTGTTAAGTGTCTGCCTTCGGCTCAGGTCATGGTCCCAGAGTCCTGGATCGAGCTCCGCATTGGACTCCCTGCTCCGCGGGGAGTCTGCTTCTCCCTCTCCCACTCCCCCTGCTCTTGTTCCCTCTCTCACTGTGTGTCTCTCTCTCAAATAAATAAATAAAATATTTAAAAAATGTTATTTTTGTAAGTCATGGAGAATTTGGTTGGTTTTTGCAGCAGAAAAGAAGTTGTGTAGTACAGGAAGAGGGACAAGGAACTATTAAAACTATTATTTCTCTAAAAAAATTCCAACCTTCCCAATATTTAATGTATGTTGTGCATTTTTTGTCATTAAAAAATGCTTTCACACTGGGAACATCTGATCCTCATAATGTTGTGAGTTAGACCAAAACTCTAAACTCTAAAGTTTAGAGTCTAGAAAACTGAGGTTTATAGAGGTAATTTTCTAGTTCCTAGGAAAGATGAGGAAAGACCTAGGTCTTTTGATAATACAGCTAGTATTTTTTATTACACTAACTTGTTTTGAAATGTTATGCATTAACTATGTAATTTTACCTGGTTTATACTTGTATTAGTCACTTAAATAGCAATACAAGAAATTAAAACTCTTCAAAGAAATACAGGTATTAACTTCTTCATTGGTTTGAGAAGGCCATAAATCATTCAGAAACCAGACTATGTGTGGTCATAAAAAGCACATATATCACCTTGATTTTCAGAAAATATCACTGCATCTGGCTTCCTGATTTGTATCGTAAGTGACATTTAAAATCTAAAGAAATTACAAACGTTTCCTTCTGCTCTGCACCACACATTCTGACACCTGTTTTTATTTTCATTTGTTTTCACCTCCAAGACTTACATAACATCTGATGTCCTTAAATGGATTAAAATTTTTTTGAGGACAAAAACTTTTCTGTTAACAGATTCACCATGGCTTTAAGAACAAATGGTAGATGTTTAAAATTTTTAATTTATTCAGTGACCAAACTAACGTAACTTTTACTTTTCTTACCAAAATTTTAATTTTTGTTAAAATGGTACTAATCTATGCAAAGGCTAAACTTAAATTGTATTTATTTCTATGCATGAGCATTTTTCTCCTGATTAAGGAATAGTAAATGAATAGCCCTTCTTGTGTTCTATACTAACTTTTTTGGAGATTACCTGTTAGTATAATATGTATATATCTGTCGGACAAAAATAAAAACACAGTTCTGACCTCAGAGTTCTTATGTTATAGAATGCTTTTAGTAAACGTTTGGTACGTGGACAGTTGCTATTATTAATAAAAACTTTTAAAGGAAATTATAAAATTGATTAATTCTCTGAAAAGGAAATAATTTCACTCTGCTTTATATTCATGAAATTTAACTTCATGGCTAACCAAAAAGTTCCAAACTGTCGGTGAAAACATGTCTTCAGCCTAATTAATGTCAAATTTTGGGAATGTGCAGTCTGTGCTTTGAATACTGATAGTCTGGTTAAGAATAAAAAAATTAAACCTGGGTAGAATTTAAGAGGCAATGTATTACCTGTTAGTTTCATAAAATGTTGATCCGTATTTGAAACTTATGTAAAGCTTCAGTGCTGCCCCATCGCTGCTTAAATCCATTTATAAGTTATTATTCCATTGCTCCATTCTAAGAGGAGGTAATTTGTCACTATTCCCTATAGTCCAAAATGTAATAGTTCACCTGAAGATCGTTGAGTAACCCCTGAGGCTTTACTCCATGCAATCTCAAAACGATCATGCTTTCTCAGTAATGATCATGCTTTCAACAGCAGTAGACATCTATATAGATAATCAAGTCAATTTTATTCCAAATTTTTCTTCAGAATGCATAATGGATTTATGTGTATATAAAAAGGTTGTTATGTGAAAGGTTAACATTATTTTAACTACTAAAATATTCCACTGTGCTGAACAAATTGTTTTTGTTTTTTGTTTTCTGTAATTTGGCTACTACAAAGTTCTTCGGGGTTTTTTTAAACACTATGATGTCCAAATCCTCCTTGTGTGTTGGCTTTTCTAGTTGGTCCATGTTTTTATCTTTGATCCTAAGAGTCTTATTCGGCTCTCTAGAATTTAGGGATGACTAATTAATTTAATTAATTAATTAATTAAATTCCGAACTCCTATATTGAGCTAGGATCTGTGTTCAGCTCTGAGGCTGAGTAGGGTAACAATGCCCTATGAGTCTCCCTTGAGAGTGGACAAAAGAATATGAAAGGAGGCAGGGAAAAAATAATATAAGGTAAAGATGTAACAGAGTTAGGAAAATATTTGTTTTATGTGAATAAAAGATGACAGTGCTACTCCAAATAAGAAAGATTTCATGTTTATGTGCTACCAATAACCATCTGATTGTCTTATATAAAAATATAATCTATAAATCTATATAATACCTCCAAACTTAATACCCTCAAACTTAAATTGTTTGCTTATTTTCTCCAAGTATTACACAGTTTTAAATATATCCTTTAATTTCCTAAGTAGTTCTTAATACTAAAAAGAGTATAACGTACTTTATTTAATAAATGGGTCGAGCTATTTTTATGGTCCTCTTTGAAGCCAAGACTATGAAATCACATCTCTTGAGTGATTCTGAAAGTTCTGAGCAAGCAATACAGATGAATTAAAACCCCACGTATGTATCAGTTTCCTGTTGGTAGAGAAGGCACACTGAAAACAGATCAGCTGCTACATTTAATTTTGGAAAACCTCAGATAATAGTGATATTGACAAGAGTTTGAGATACGTGTGTGTGTGTATATATGTGTGTATTTTTCTATATATATAGAAGACATGAAAATAAGAGCCTTATTACTCCTTATGTGGTTTATTTCGGTGGTTATTCAGTCTTTGTAATATCTTATTTTCAAAATACCATTCTGGTTCCTATTTTCTTAGCTATTAAAATATTATTTTGAGGTATAGTTTGACTTTAGGACTATTGACTTATTGAACTCGCTATATGGTCTTCGATACAGTGTTTTAATTTCCCTGGTAAGACTGAAACATGTTGTCTTGGTCCTGATCATGGGTACGGTGGTCTGTATTTCAGCATTAATTATGATATCAGCTATAGTTCTTGGTTTCAATTTTGTTTTTGAGATTTAATTTATGAGGTTGAGAAAATTTACTAGTATCCTTAATTTACTGAGCAATTTTATGATGAATGTCTGTTGTATTTTCTCAAGTGTGTTTGCTACATCTTTTGCAGTCAGCGTATAATGTTCCTCCTTTAATTTTAAGAGAATAAATGAAGTAAATAGAAGGGTTTTTTTATGTTGACAACTTTGACTTACTCTGGGATTTTGGTCAACTAGCTTCTTTTTAAGATTTTTTTTTAAAGAATTTTTTTTATTATATTCATTTGAGACCGAGATAAAGAGCAAGAGAGAGAGCAGGAGCAGTGGGGAGGGGCAGAGGAAGAGAGAGAAGCCGACTTGCTGCTGAGCAGGGAGCCCGATGCAGGGCTCGATCCCAGAACCTGGAGATCATGACCTGAGCCTAAGGCAGACGCTTAACTGTCTGAGCCACCCAGGAGCCCCAAGATTTTTTTTTCTTTTTTTTTTTTTGAGTAATCTCTATACCCAGTGTGAGGTTTGAACTCCCATCAAGGGTCACATGCTCCACCCACTGAGCCAACCAGGCATCCCTCAACTAACGTGGAAGTTTATATCCTAGATTTGACTGTTTCTTCCTTTTTCTTTATTGCATTTAATGCTATAAATCTAAGCACTGATCAGCTTATGAGACAACTTCTATTAAGTTGTTATTATCAATTATTTTTGGGGTTTTTAATTTTTTTTTTAGACCCATGGTCTATTAGAGATAGATTGTATAATCTTCAAGCCTGTGGAGATTTTCTAGATCTATACTACTTAGTTATTTAGAATTTGATATTACTAAAGTTCAGAACAAATTCTGTACAAATTCTCTTCTAACAAAATGTGACTTGTTTTGCGACTCAGCATATGGCTTTTATCATTGAATATTTCCAGTACATTTGAGAGAAATGTGTATTTTACCAATATTGGGTGTGATGTTATATAATATCAATTAAGTCAAAATGCTTGGTACAGTTCTTCCAGTCTTCTATATATTTACTGATTTTCTTTGCCTAATTAAAGACTGAAGGAAGGATATTAATGAGGCCAACTACTAGTTCATGAAGAGGTTTTTTAGTTTTTTGTTTTTTTTTTTTAGGTTGTTATATTTACCACATATTTATTCTTCCAGGCATTGTTATCTCTTCAGAATTAGTTTTCTATATGGCATTCTTTCTCTTCAGTCTAAAGAAATTCTTTTAACAGGTTTTATTTAGCAAGTCTGCTGGAGATAAGTTCTTCCACATTTTATTTGAAATGTATGTATTCATTGATCCCTTATCTGCTATTTACAGTTCTCTTGAAAGTCCCCAAAAATGAATCTTAATGCCTAATGTGAGTTTTTTTATCATAGCATTTCTATTCAGTGCTTTTGAAAATTCCATCTCTTTATTGAAAAGCATTATTTTTTCCCTCATGTTGCTTCCTTTCTTCTCTAAATTATTTAACATGTTTATCATATTACCTTAATCCATTTCTGATAATTCCAATAGCTGGACATTTCTGGGTCTGGTAGTATTATTATGATAGTAACATGTTTTCACATTTCTTAATATTTGATTAAATGTGAGATACTCTGTATTAAAAAAACTGAGGTAAATGGTTTCCCATAAAAATGAGACTGTTTCATCTGTCAAGTTACTCATTTGGGATTGAAGGATAGAGGGCCTGATGCATTGTGTAAGGCTCAGCCACCTGTTAGCTTTCTCCTGTTCCTCTACATACATCCTTAGACTCTATCAGGCCCCTTGCTGTCCGTTGGCAGCAAGTGGCCCTTCTGCCTCAACTCCAGGGACAGTTATTTCCCATGTTTAAATTTCAGCTGTTTTCCTCTTAACAGTTTTTAGGGAGGTTTCTTTCTCCTCTCACTTCTCTGTTAAAAGTTAAAACCACCATGGATCTCATCTAGCAGGGGACTTGTTACTTTTTTGTATCCACAGGGTTTATATTCCCATGTCTGTTTTCTAATGGCATAAAATAACTATGATTTTGAGTATTATTTGTCTTGAAATAATTACTGGGTTTTAAGAGGCATTCTTTAGTGATTCTTTACTAGCCTGGTAGCATTTTAAAATGGCACTTGAAGATCTGGTCTTAAATAGTTGTACTTGAAACTACTGTGAAAATCAGTATATCACTACTTGTGCTAAAATACCCATTGTGGGGGAGGGTGGCTAACTGCAACCCCCAAATTATAGTTTCCTTGAGCAAATTGTTGGAAATGGAAGAAGAAAAAGGAAAAGACCGTGTAATGTGTATAGTGAGAATTACAGGTTTGTTTTCTAAGGAATCAGGCAATAAGGCTTCCCAACTGAGTCTAATAGACACTCAAAAAAATACATAGTAGATAAGTTTGGGCCACTCCATATAAACATTCACTACTGCTATAAGAGTAAAAATGAGCATGAGTCCTCTTATAGGAGGGTCTTTGAGTGGACAATTCTTATATCTTGCCAAATACATATTAATCTAATTCTGATTATATACTATGCAAGTGGAAAAAAGGGACAATCACCAAAAAAAAATCAACAACAAACACATAAAGGACATGGGGGTATGTCTGCATGACCGGTAAGAAGACCTGTCACTCTGAAAAGAGGGAGCCAGGCCATACTTTAGAAAAGATAGTTGATTAATAATCAGAAGACAACTTACTTTGGTGAAGTCCCATTGCTTTATTATTACTTTTGTTTTCCTTGCCCCAGGAGACCTATCTGGAAAGAAGTTGTTATAGCGAATGTCAGAGGTTACTTACTGAGTTCTCCTATAGGATTTTTATGGTTTTATGTCTCACATTCAGGTATTTAACCCATTTTGAATTTATTTTTGTGTATGGTATAGGAAAGTGGTCCAGTTTCATTCTTTTGCATGTTGTTATCAAGTACTTCATCAAATTAAAAGCTGCTGCAAAGTGAAGGAAACAACAAACTAAAAGACAAACTACAGAATGTGATAAGATATTTGCAAATGACATATTTGATAAAGGGTTGGTATCCAAAATATATAAAGAACTTATCAAACTCAACACCTCCAAAATGAATTACCTAATTAAAAAATGGGCAGAGGACATGAATAGCCCTTCTTCCAAAGAAGACATACAAATGGCCAACAGGCACATAAAAAAATGCTCAACATCACTGATCATTAGGGAAATACAAAACAAAACTATGCGCTGTCACCTCAAACCTGTCAGAATGACTAGAATCAATAAACCTGAAACAACAGGATGTGGAGAAAGGGAAACCCTCTTGCATTGTTGGTGGGAGTGTAAAATGGTGAAGCCACTCTGGAAAACAGTCTGGAGTTTCTTCAAAAAGTTAAAAATCGAACTACCCTACAATTCAGTTGTACTACTAAGTATTTACCCAAACAATCCAAAAATAATAATTCAAAGGGATACATGGAACATTATCTACAATAGCCAAATTATGGAAACAGTCCAAATGTCTGTCAACTGATGAATGGATGAAGGTGTGTGTGTGTGTACAAATAAATTTCATAATTTTTTATGGCTGAGTAATATCCCACTGTACATAATATACAATGGGATATTAGCCATAAAGAATGAAATACTGCCACTTTTAATGACGTGGATGGAGCTAGAATACATAATGCTAAATGAGTAAGACAAATACCATATGATTTCACTCATGTAGAATTTAAAAGAAAACAAGTGAGCGAAGAAAAAAAATTGAGACACCAAGAAACAGACTCTTAACTATAGAGAAAAAATAATGGTTATGAGTGGAGATGGGTGAAGTAGGTGATGGGGATAAAGGAGGGCACTTCTCATGATGAGCACAGGATATCTTATGGAAGTGTTGAATCACTGTATTGTACACCTGAAACTAATATTTACACTGTGTTAACAAATTTAAATAAAACTTAAATCCATTTTCTAAGTTACCTTTTTTTAAGTTTATAATAGGACACAAATTCATGAAATTCAAGCAGGAATTCATAAGGAAAGAACAGAGATGAGAGGAAAAGAATGTAGGATAAAAAAATGAGTGAATAAAGCAAAATTTAAATTATTTAGTAATAAAATATATTAAAGTAGTTGGAAACAGGAGGCAGAATTTTAGCTTTAAAAAATCAAATCAAAAAGACACCATTGAAAATCGTGAGGGAGAAAAAACACCTTTTTTGTCAAGGTGGTAATAGAATATTTACTTTCAGAATGAGAGTTTTCTCAATGATAGAAGATAGAACAATTGGAACAGACCAATGTAAATCATAATTTTGAGATGCATGTAAGGTTTTAAGGTTTTTGATTTTTTTTGTATATTTAGTGATACTATACACTAGAATGCATATTTAATATGATTTGAATATATTCTTCAGTCCTTCTTAGCACAATATTTCAGAGATTCTCAAAGCCCAAGCTAGGTATAAAGAGGGGATGTTTAGCTCCAAACTGTGGTGGAGTCAAAGTATTTGAGGAGCTAAACAAAAACCGTTGAATGGGCTTAACCATCTTCTCTGATCTTGTGCGTGCTTGAAAATGAAATACGTTGTTTCGCTAATATCAAACCTTTTTTTTTTTCCTAAGGGAAAACATGAATATGAGTGTACTCCAGCAACTCTGAGTTACATATAAAATAGTGTATTTCCTTGAAAAATGCTTTACTTCCTATTTAGCCCATCTGGTGTCATAAGAAAACTCACCTTCTTGGATACAAATACTCACCTCTCCTATTTTAGAGAAATGTAGAAGAATATGCTAAAATGCCCTATTTGAAAATACATTAGAATGTAATTCATTTTAAAATGATTATCAGTTCCAAGAAAGAATCCTTACAAGATTCTCCATAAAACATGGCATATGCAACTTCATGGGGCACAGACCTATTTTAAGGCTCTCCTGGTGAAATGATCTGTGCAGCGGTCATAAAATATGTTATACTAAGTATTCTTTATGCTAAAAAATGATTCTTAAGCTCCAGATCCACGTAATACATAAAACATCTGATAACACAGTGCCTGATTTAATCTACTATGAATCATAGGGTTATGATCCAGTGCCGTGTTTATCTCTGACAGGTGTTCTACAAACTGCATTGCAGTCTGAGGCCAGTAGACATACTAAATCCTTGATTTACCTATCTACAATTTATAGCTAGAGGATTCATATCTTAACTCTCTTTAAATAAAAATAACCGTACTGGTAGTAGTAAAAAAAAAAAATGTTATTTAAGTGTAAATCAAAGAAGGAGGTAAAATGAAGTGGTAATCATTTCAGCTCTTTTCTTACCACATTGTCTCTCAAGGTGATGTAAAATGCGCGAAGTACTGGAATGCTTTTATATGTAGTTCATCTCAGTGTGGATTTGTTTAATCATAGGTAGCTAAACTGATGAATGCATGCAATAGAATACAGTCAGCATCTACATGTATCATTCTTCATCTCTACAATAAGATATTGAAGGAAAAGATCGAGTTGGAAAAGTATCAAGTTCCACTAATAAAGATTTTGAGAATGCATATATCAATACATACTTTAATGAACAAACATGTAAAAGTATAAAACACTTGAATGAGAATTATAAACACCAATTTCAGTATTGTTTATAGCTGAATTGGGAAAGAAGTACTTAACCTGTATCTATAAAACATAAAAATGTGAAATAGGTCTCCTAGGGTGCTCATGGAGAAAGACGTAATGTACTGCTATTTCAAATTTAAATCTAGTTTAATAGTAAATAGTAACTTATAATTTTTCTCTGTCAACAAAGAATGACTTGGGCTATTTTCTGAGTATATGCACCATCTAAAAAAAAAAACAGGGCACAGAATAAATTAATAAAATAATGCGTGTACCAGAGAAGTGACAATCATTTGTTTGTTGTTGTTGTTTTTTTTTTTCCCCATAAAGCATTAGCCAGAGCAGTTCTATTACATACTTTCTACCCATCTTTGTAGAATTATATTTTTGGTAGGAATATTCCTAGGAACCTCCCCTTTGGTCTGTTTGGCCCAATGATAGTGACATTAATAAAAATTACAATTGTTAGATTTATTTGAAATTATTTTCTGCATGTAGCAGCACTTAGACTTTTACTTTTAAACACAAATCTGGTGGAACTCCGCAGTATTTGTCTTGACTTTTAAAGCCAATGTCAGGGCACCTGGGTGGCTCAGTCAGTTAAGCGACTGCCTTCAGCTCAGGTAATGATCTCAGGGCCCTGGGATTGAGGCCTGCCTCGGGCTCCCTGCTCAGTGGGGAGTCTGTTTCTCCCTCTCCCTCTGCCTCTGCTTGCTCACTTTCTCTCTGTCTCTCAAATAAATACATAAATAAATCTTTAAAAAAATAAATAAAGCAAATATCTTCTGTGAGGCAGTCTCATGATCCCTAAAAAGGCAAGGAGGTAATTCTCAGGTTAGGAAAACCTGAAAGCTAGTTCTTACCTTTTTAGTGCTGTTATTTCGTGTGTGTGTGTGTGTGTGTGATGCATATTAAAAATCATACAAAAATATCTGCTGTTACATAATATGCACATATTATATGTATATAATACGCATGATACATAAAAATCATGGTTAACCTTACAGGAGATTAAAAAAAAAAATGAGAAGGCTCATATATATAAAATCCTTGTTGATTGACAGGTCACATATTTGAAATTTCAGCAGTAAAATACTTTTCATTTGGGTTAAAGTACATTTTCTAAAACTTTTGTCAAAAGAAAGCCAATTTACTCTGTTACCCAGGCTCCCCCAACATAGTAATGTATTAATAATGAAAATTACCATGGATTAATTTATTTTAATCTAGTTCTACTTAGCACGTGCTTGATAGATGGGTGAATGGCATACTGTGTAAGAAACAGTATCTGATAAATATGCCAAGGTCATGGCCACAGAACAAATGTTATACTGATAAGAAAAGGATTGCAAAGAAGTGTCTATCAGGAGATAAGATTTATACCCAAGCTTTGTTTTTAGAAACAAGATGAACACACTAGGGTATACCTTCTTTCCATACAACACACACATGGGCACGCATATGTTCACACATATGCTTATGTGTGGTACAAATATTTTTGCTATTTCTTAAAATCATCAAAAATTCTATACAAATGTATAAAATGTAGGACAGTAAAACTCAAGGGATATACTTTTGTATATATTTATCAATATATACATCTAGACTATTAACATCTGAACTCTAATAATTTTATAGTCACTAAATGTTACCATAATGAAAAATAAAACCACTTTAAAAAGATGGAACTTATGTACAGATTACTCTAATGTTAGTTTATGCATGAACCCTTAGGCTTCAGAATTCTAATACTGATTTTTCAAATGAGCATCTGTTTTTTTGTGGAAAAAGAATTCAATTTATTTCCTATCTATAAAGTATAAAAAAAAAAGTGCCTTGGGTATAAAATCTAAATGTCTACTGTCTGATCAGTTAGGAGTTTAGAGTGCTCGCTTCAGCAGCACATATACTAAAATTGGAACTAGGAGTTTAGAAATGTCACTCTTCACGACCTTCAGTCCTTATTTAGTGTTTGGCGCAAAGAAAGCAGGTGCCAGGAGCCCCTCCTGTACCAGGCAAAGTGACAGCTTCCCAAGGATAATGTGTAAGCCTTCTGTGAGGAAGAGGGGTGGAGAGCAGGAAGGAAAGGAGGAGAATGGAGGTGGGAGGCTAGGGACAGTTATGTACTGAAGTCTGTATTGGGACACACTTCAATTTGCAAGAGGGAGGATCTTCCTGCTTAACTGCTGAACACAAGTGGCCTGAGCCTGTCCTAGGTAAGTGAAACTGTTTCGTGTGCATAGGGCCAACCCCTATCCCACAGAGGCACAGATGCAGCCTCTATGAGTTAGGAAAGGCATCCATCAATGTGGCAAGAATTGGTCACCTTTGGACTTGGTGAACTTGTGCAGTTATAAAGAGTCCTGGCAAGAGCGAGAATCACCCAGTCTCAGAGCTGTCCGTTTGTGGAAGTAACGGTCTAACACTGCTGTGCTAGTCTCTGGGATACAAACAGCGTTTGAATTCCCTCTGTCCGGACAAAGCAGTTGGAGTTTCATGACCCAGACATGAAGGGAGATGCTGAGGGTGAAGAACACAGCTGTGAGGATGATGGTCCTTTTGAACTTACTGAATACAAGGTTGACCGGGCCAGCCTGGAAGACAAAGGTGTTGAAGAACAGGAGGAAAATGATGATGAAGTTGAAGAGAACGCAGTATCCTGGATGAGGAAAAACACCAGCAGGATGGTAGGAGCCATTCGGAGTAGCTCTGCGAAGGAATTAACGAAGAGCTCATAGGACAGCAGCAGGACGTGTAGGGAGAGCAGCGGCTGTAGTTACTGGTCTGGAGCATCTTCCTTTTGCTGAGTGGAGCACCTAGGTTCCATCAGAGCTGTTTCCTTAGCTCTAAGACAAGGGCTTCAAAGACCCTCTACATCAGTTGTCACAGGGACGCCATCCTGACTTCTGGAAACTGGTTTTAAACCCCGGAAGTAGATGGCGGATGCAGCCTCTGGTCCTCGGCTTTCCCACAGCACTCAGTGGCCAGCCCGGCCGCCTTGTTTGGGCCCCTGCTTACCTGGGTCCGCTCTTCTCCTACCTTCACAGCATCACTCCTCCAGCTCTTGAGCCTCCCAGCTGCCGCCCAAGGCCTACTGCACACAAGGCAGAGCCTTGCTAAGGGCCAGCCCCAGGAGAGAGGCTTCGCCTCTGCTGGAACCCTTAGGTTTCCACACCATGGGCAGGTGAGGGATGGGGCGAGCTGAGGCGCTCCTTGAGGAAGAAATGCCTCTGGAGGAAATGGGAGTTGGGAGTCGGCACCTTGGTGCGCTAGGAGGGGGCCGCCCCAAAGCCCCGGACTTAATTTCCCAGGCCCGGCAACTACTTTTTAGTCTCCTGTCTTCTACATTGCTTACCTATTCCAATTTTCTTAGTTACAGCGTGTGTGTGTGTGTGTGTGTGTGATTGTGTAAGTGCATGCACGTTTGTATGTGCATGTGTGTTAACTTACTGTCTTTCTCCCACTACTCCTAAAATGCAAGCTCCACATTTGTTGGAAATTTCTTCATTTATTTTCTTTTTGCTGTATCCGCAGACCCTTAAAAACATGCCTGGTATATAGTAAGCACAAAGAAAACATGTTGAATGAATGAAAGATGAATATGAATGACTTATCTATGTTAGCAATCCATATCTCAAACGTATCCTGACCTACTTATGAGATATGAAATGTATGACTTACATAGAATTAAACGTGTCTAATCGAAAGACCTGTGTTTACAGGAAAGCCAGTATAATATTTACATATTATACTGGGAAATGATACAATTTGACTAAACTATATTAAAAGATACATTTTATATCAATCTAAAATGCTAGTTAAAAATTACTAAAATTACAAGGGTTTTATTAACATTAGAACAGTTACATTATTGAATATGTATGTGAGATTTTATGAAGACACACACACACACAACTAGGTAATCCAGCCATTCTAAGAAGAAGTAAATCAGGCTTACAACTTTAGGCTTAACATTTTGAAGTAAGGGTCTTTTATTACTTATGGTGTACAGAAACTTTTTGTAGAAGACACTAAGAGAAATAGTTCACTTGTGAAATCCATATTCAAAAATAAAGATCCTCTGGACAGATGGATAATGATGTGAAAGCAGTTTAAGACCTATTTAAGGTTTCTGAAGTTTGTCCATTACTGCTGATGATAAAGTTGTAGGAAATTTCAATCTTTGCCCAAAAGACTAAATTAGGTAGTACTCTGTAATCCTTATTACTGTGTTTGAGGATCATATGAAAGGGTGCTGATAAAGAAGAAACCTTGAACCGCAAGGCTGACTAAACAAAATCACTAAGCTCTATATTAGTCTCAAGAGAAAAAGAATCCAATGAAGTGACAGTGTTGCTGACTCAAGAAATCCTTGACTTTCACCGCTGTCTCCAATTTCCTAAATATGATTTTAGGTTCGTGATTGGCTAACATTATTAACAATAGAATTCTAGGTTATATATATAGTATATTCAGAAGCACATGGGAAAGGTTTATAAAATTCTTCCATAAAGTTGTGGTGTCATATTCATTAGTTATATTCACACTCAGCTTTTTTACTATGTAATAGAAGGCATTCATCACCATCCAAGACAGCTATAATTGACTCTTTGCAAGACGGTAAGCATGCTTGAACATAGCTCCCCTTTCCTCCACTGTTCAAACTCTACACAGCAAAAATTAAAAATGAGTACATTTTCTAGCAATGACTCATGCTAGGGTGAAACCTATCCCATTTATCTCATTAGGGTTATTTTCTAGCTAACTGTTGAGTCATGCTAATATGTATCCTATAAAGTTTGAAAAGAGGGAAAATAAGTTACTGAATGTATCCTCTGAGTGCATTTATAAATGTAGCATTTATGAAGTCTTGTGAATATCTCTACTCACATTTAATGTGCCTAATAAATCTATACATGTAAAAATTGAAGATCAAAAAGGTTAAGCTACCTGTTGAAAGTTGCACAGCTAGTAAAGGCCAAAACCAAAATTCAAATCTAGATTGTTCCACTCAAAATCTCACATTGTTAACCAAAATGTTACGTTGAGAGTTCTGTCTTTGTGGTTTTAATTTTTTTTTTTTAGCAGAATGTATACGCTAGTAACCTTAAAAGGAAGATAGTGTTTTCCTTTTTATTAATAGTTATGTTAATTATAAGAATAATTGCACATTGAATATTTCAGGAGACTTACATAATCAATAGGTGGTTTATATCAATAAAAATGTCACTGACTTCAAACAAAAAGTATAAATCTGTAAAACCAAAGAAAATGGGGGAGATGATGACCAAGAAGCTTAAGAAGATGGAAAGCATGTCATTAATGGAACAAGAAAACTGAATCCAGGGTCAGAAATAAAAAAAATCCAAACAAATGAATAATTTGAATGGCGTATACACAAGAACCTTAGAAATTCATGACATTGGGCACCTCTATAAGTGAGGTTGAAAATAGCTGACATAGGATATTGTTTTGAAATTCTATTTAAGATTTCAGTTGTGTGTAAGGGGGAGTGAAATGGAACTAAATAGAATCTATTGAGGAAATACAAATAAGTTCATATGTGATTAGTAAATAGAGGAATGATTATCACTTTTAGATGGACTGTATGTTGATACATATGAGAATTTTCCCAGCAGTTTAATATTTTGTGCTAACAAGTACCAGCAGTTGAATGCAACAGAAAGTGCCACCTGAAAGCAACAAGGTGCTGCGCATACATGATGCAAATCCCACTCCACATTCTTCTTTTTTTTGCCACAGGCTTTGACTTAGAAGTGTTATTGGGTGGGGTCTTCTCTAATCTTCCCATAGTTCAGTACCTTTGGCTCTTCCTTACATCCCCTCTGTTGAGGTACTTCATTTTTTTTTTTTTTAGGTAAGATCATATATTTATTACAGTGCTCCACTATTTGATGATCTGCCATGCTTACCTAATACTAGTATTTTTCCGTAGGAATTATTGTTGGTATTCCAACTTTAAGTTCCATTGATACTGAGTACACTGTTCCTAATTCTGGTTTTTTTCTTCTAACTCTGTTTAATTTAGCACATGTAAAAATTTTTAGCAACTTGTCCATTATATATGATAAATAATAAGTCTAAACTGCCATGGAGGGGCACCTGGGTGGCTCAGTTGTTAAGCGTCTGCCTTCGGCTCAGATCATGATCCCAGGGTCCCAGGATCGAGCCCTGCATTGGGCTCCCTGCTCAGCGGGAAGCCTGCTTCTCCCTTTCCCACTCGCCCTGCTTGTGTTCCCTCTCTTGCTGTGTCTCTCTCTGTCAAATAAATAAATAAAATCTTTAAAAATAAAAATAAACTGCTATGGAAAGATTTTCAAGATACATGTAGAGTTTTTTAAAAAGGAATACGTAATAGTATGCATAGTGTGATTGCATTTTGGTATGAAAGAGAAAAAATGAAATTATATGTAGATTTGCTCTTGTATCACAGAATATATTTAAAAGGTTTCCAGGTAGATAACACAATGGTAGCTACCTAGGTCTGTATCTGCAAATACTTTTTCCCAAAGCAAAAAAAAAGAAAAAAGAGAATGTACTAAAATCACGCCTTCAGCTTTCATAAGTTGAAAATGGAGAATGCCCAAACTGTGTAAAATTAAAAGTAGGGAAAAGAGAGAAGTCACTAGATTCCAGTATACACTGTGTATTAATCCTGCCCTGCTGCAAGGCTTTGTGTGAAAAGAGCAGAGAGAAAGAGACGATGAGAAAAGGGAAGAGTGAGAGGGAGAAAGGGGTGAAGGAGGAAGTGCTAGGAAGAGAGAACAGAGGAGCTAGTGATCTAAAGTTAATCTAAAACAACTGCCATTAAGAGTATGACAAGTATGGGGTGCCTGGGTGGCTCAGATGGTTAAGCGTCTGCCTTCAGCTCAGGTCATGATCCCAGGATC
Source organism: Leptonychotes weddellii (assembly GCF_054177405.1). Classification (NCBI taxonomy): domain Eukaryota; kingdom Metazoa; phylum Chordata; class Mammalia; order Carnivora; family Phocidae; genus Leptonychotes; species Leptonychotes weddellii. Next base: position 69,664,895 of record NC_138380.1, on the reverse strand, counting down.
GTGGGATCGAGACTCAGGTCAGGCTCTCAGGTCAGCGAGGAGTCTGCTTCTCCCTCTGCCTCTGCTACTCCCCCTGCTTGTGCACTCTCTCTCTCTCTCTGTCAAAACAGAATCTTAAAAAAAAAAAGTATGACAAGTATAATAGTGAAAATACTTTATAAAATAAAGTGTCCAGAATTATCACAGCATGATTTTCATAGAAGAAACTTAAGTTCTTGCAATGTGAAGTGGCTGTCTTTGAGACACATAGTATTGGAGAGAAAAAAAGGAAAAAGAGAGGTACCCCTTGGGGGGGTGGGGAATAATGGAATATAACCAAGATTTTAAACTAGAATCTTAAGTATGTTTTTGAAAATAAATGAAGACCTGAATCTACAAATTAAAGGGCAAATAGGAGAAAATGATCTCAGAATGATTAGGTCTTAGAAGTATCCTAGAAAAACTATTAAAATTTGAAGAGAGAGATGAAAAAATACTCAAGTTCTTTAGCCAAAAAGATCAAATAACTTACAGGGCAAAAAGGAATTAGACTGATATTCAATTTTTGAAAAGCAACATTCAGAGCAAGACCATAATGGAGCAGGGTACGCAAAACATCATTAAAAGAAAGTGTGAACCAAGGATTTTATATCTAGTTAAATATTCCTTAAATAAAAAGGTTATAGAAAAAGTTTTAAACATATATGAACTTAGGGAATTCTTTACTAATGAGACCTTCTTGGGGAAATTAGAATGAGCTCCATTAAAGCAAGAGATGCCTGGGGAAATTTCAACAAACGGATGGATACTGAACATTTTAATGTATGCAATTTAAACTTAATGCTGAAAAATGGAGATGAGGACAGACTACTAATGTACAAAATCCATAGATGGTGACCTAGTACAACTTTTTTTAATGGGAGGAAAAAGAAGGAATTTGGATGAGCTCATTGATTCTTTTTAAATTGATGTATAACATTATATTAGTGCTTGACACATGAATAGGCAAAAGATAGGAAATAAAGGATCCCATTAAAAACTGACAAACCAGATATTAAAAGTTGGTGTATGGAAACTGGGAACTAAGGGCATTCATAACTTACAAGTACAAAGGTAGTAACTAGAACAAAAATACAAGCCTTCCAAAATACACTTTAGTTAAAATGAGATTGTATCATACAAAGAAGCATGAAATTAAAACATAAAACCTAAAATTATAAAATATTGTTACAGAAATAAAGCCAAATATATTTGGCAGAAAAATAAATGGGAACAAGTTTAGTTTACCTATTAAAAAAAGATACTGAATTTGCTCACAAAACAAGATGTGGTGGTTATTTTCAAGAGGCAGATGAGGACAAAGTGATTTACAAAGACAAATTTTTTAAGGAATGTCTAAAGTTATATTAGGCAACTAGAAACTGAAGAAAGTAAGGGTAACAATGCTACTTATTGGACCAAGTATAATTTAAGTCCACAAGCTAAAACCTCATTTGACAGAGATGTTGATAAATCATAGTAATTATGATAGAGAAGAAAATAATTGATGTAACTACTGTCTTTTGATTATCTACTAAAGATTAAAGAAAAAACTACACAATTATTGTAATCTAGATATTTTTTACAGGATTATAGTTTAACAGTTCAAGTACCATATATATTTGAAGATCGAGCAAATTAATATATTGTGATGAAAGTCAAGGCTCAATTGTTAGAGAATGTAGTTAGACGTAAAGAAAAGGGAAAGCTAGAATAAACCCCAGGGTGTTGGTGTGAAATGGGTAGTATCTACAAGAACTCATTACTCTCTAGGTCCATCTTTGGAGAGATCCTAGAAGCAGTGGCACCAGGAGAAAATGAGCACCCCAATTTTCTTGATACTGGTTTTTAAATCTATTCTCAGTTAAAAGAGTCCAGCTTCCTTAAAGAAATGGTTGATTGCATGGCAAGGAGAAAACAAGATGAGTTTGGAACATCTTGTGGTATAAAAAAGTGGGAAGTGCTCAACAGATAAAGGAGGCATTGCAAACAGACAAAACATTATATTGGTGAGATATGTGGTTGGTACATAAAGTTAAACTTCATTCTTCTTGCTGCATTATTCCCATTGTATGAATAGACCAAAATGTTTTTATGCATTCCCTTCTTGATGGGCATTTAGGCAGTTTCCAGTCCAGGTCTATTTAGAACTGTGCTGCTATGAATATTTTTATACATGTCTGTTACTAACCATGTGTATACATCTATGTTGGGTGTATATTTTAGAAGGGGGACTGCTAAGTCATCTGTTAAGGTTTGATAGATACCACCAAACAATTTTCTAAAGTGGTTATCCCAATTTACTTTCCCATCAGGGTGTGTGAGTTCCGCCTGATCCGTATTTTCTCCAAATCCTGTAATTTTCTTCATTTCTATGTTAGCCATTCTGATTTTTTTAAAAAGCCCGTAAAGAGAAACAAATTTTCTTGAAATCATAGTCCTATGACAACAGACGTCATAGCAGTTACTCTGCAAGTCAGAAGGTGGTAGAAAATACATCCTCAAACAGGTCTTCCAGCTTCTGCCCTTGACTTTGTGTAGCCTACCAGCAGCACAGCAACCCGAGTCCTTTGATCAAAACATTAAGTCAGATCATGTCACTCTTTGCCTCAAAATTATCCAATGGCTTTGCCTCTCATTCTATTTAAAAAGCCCAAATTCTTAATACAGTATAAGACCTTCATGAATTGGTCCCCTATTACGCTTCATTCTACTCACTTATTCAGCCCTGACCACCTATTCTTGATCACACACCAAGCATGCACCCACTCATGTCCTTGGCACAGTCTGTTCCTTGGCCTGGAAAACGCTCCCCCCAGATGTCCACATGTCTTCCTTGTCAAATATTTTCTCAAATTGCTTAAATAGTGACCTTTTTTTCACTTCATAGCCTCTGTCTTACATTATTCTATTCCTTGATATCTATCCCCATCTAAAATATTTTTTTGTCTTCATCTCATGTGATACATAATTTGTGAGTTTTTTTAATCCTCTGTTGTATAACCACAGCTTAAAACAACTATCATGTAAGAAAATCTTGAAAAATCAATAAATTGCTTTTTCTCAATGGGTTTGGTGCCAGAACACAGGTGTCATGAAAACCATCGCCAAACCTAAACAAAAATGGGAAAGGAAAAGACTCACATCAACACTGTTGTTATTGGACATGTAGATTCAGGCAAGTCTACCACTGCTGGTCCTCTGATCTACAAATGTGGTGGGATTCACAAAAGAACTACTGAAAAATTTGAGAAGGAGGCTGCTAAGATGGGGAAGGTCTTCAAGTATTCCTGGATCTTGGATTAAACTGAAAGCTGAACGTGAATGTAGAATCACCACTGATATCTCCCTGTGGAAATTCGAGACCAGTAAGTATTATGGGACCTCCGTTGACACCCCAAGACGCAGAGATGTTATCAAAAACATGATTACGGGCACATCTCAGGAGGACTGTGCTGTCCTGATTATTGCTGCTGGTGTCAGTGAATTTGGAGTGGGCATCTCCAAGAATACACAGACCCATGAGCATGCCCTTCTGGCTTACCCACTGGGTGTGAAACAACTAATTGTTGATGTTAACAAAATGGATTCCATTTCTATAAGACGGGTGTTCTTAAACCTGGTCACCTTTCCTCCAGTCAGCGTGACAACTGAAGTAGAAAGTCTGTTGAAATGCACCATGAAGTTTTGAGTGAGGCTCTTCCTGGGGGCAGTGTGGGTTTCAATGGCAAGAACTTCCCTGTAAAAGATGTTCGTTGTGGTGATGTGGCTGGGGACAGCAAAAATGACCCAGCGATGGAAGCAGATGGATTCATGACTCATTTGATTATCCTGAACTATCCAGGCCACATCAGTGCTGGATATGCACCTGGGCTGGATTGTCACACGGCTCACGTTGCTTGCAAGTGTGCTGAGCTGAAGGAAAAGATTAATCATTGTTCTAGAAAAAAAAGCTAAAGATGGCGCCGAGTTCTTGAAATCTGGTGATGCTGCCATCGTCGATAGGTTTCCTGGCAAGCCTACGTGAGTTGAGAGTTTCTCTGACTAGCTGGGCCATTTTGCTGTTGGTTACATGAGACAGACAGTTGCTGTGGGTGTCACTGAAGCGGTGGACAAGAAGGCAGCTGGATCTGGCAAGGTCACCAGGTCTGCCCAGAAATTCGGAAGGCTAAATGAATATTCTCCCCAATACCTGCCACCCCAGTCTTAATCAGTGGTGGAAGAACAGCCTCAGAACTCTTTGTGTCAGTTGACCATTTAAGCTTAATAGTAAAAGACTGGTTAATGATAACAATGCATCATAAAACCTTTGGAGAGAAAGGTTTTGTGGACTATTTGCTTATTTTGTGTGTGTGTGTGTGTG
>NC_138380.1:69640751-69660014 GCF_054177405.1 Leptonychotes weddellii | reverse complement strand
CCCGCCGTCTATCCTCCCGAATATTGCCTCGGATTCACTTCTCCGCACGTCCTACCTTCCAGAAAGTGGTCGCTTTTCTGATGAGAGAGTTGTTGCTCTTCTTTTCTTCGATCTCCTGTTGAGTTTGTAGGTGTTCAGAATGGTTCGATCCCTATCCAGCTGAATTCCTGAGAGGAGACGAAATCCAGGTCTCCTACTCCTCCGCCATCTTGCTCCGCCCCTTCTACTTGATACTATTTTAAGTCCTAATGTTGGACTTCATTATAGTGTCACGTTATCGAATCCACAACAGTGACCTGAGATTTGATGCTTAGTGACTATTTAACATCTAATTCTATTTATTTTTAAGCCCATTTTAGATTGAAAGTCCTTCCTTGGAGGAAGTAACACTTAAATGGAAGTCTGTTATATAAATGGATTAAAAATTATGCTGTTCTGGTGTTCATTTTGGGGGACACGGGCAGTAGTCAGAATCTCGAGCTTGCCTTCCATGATGTGGAACAGTCTGACAATTCCTTTCGTGTGTTCTGGATGTTAGTAGAAATTCCAATATTTAAGTAAAAATTTATATAATTAAATACAATTAGTGGGGAGCCTAGGTGGCTCAGTCGGTTAAGCGACTGCCTTCGGCTCAGGTCATGATCCTGGAGTCCCTGGATCGAGTCCCGCATCGGGCTCCCTGCTCGGCATGGAGCCTGCTTCTCCCTCTGACCCTCCCCCCTCTCATGAGCTCTCTTTCTCTCTCTCATTCTGTCTCAAATAAATAAATAAAATCTTTAAAAAAATATATATTTTTTAAATACAATCAGTGTAGGTAATAATTCACTTGGAAATAAAAATTCACACTTTTTCACGACCTAGTCAGTTTTCCGATCATGGTAAATGACTTATTCTGCTTTGGATTTGTCAGGTGACCCTCATGGCTTTTCAACCAGTTTTTAGGAATGCCAAGTTAGCAGCTTCACTCAAAAATAAAAAGTGAGTTTTAAAATTGGAAAACCTGAGCTTTTTAAAATTTAATAACAAGAGGAAAGATCTTCACTACAAGGGGAAGTTTAATAGCAAATTATTTCATTTACGTGCATCCAAAAGCTAGCAAAACATACTAATTTGTATTCAGTTCTCACGAATACCAGCAGTACACAGCAAACAAATTTTTGTCTAGATTTTTAAAAGCTGGCATTGCTTTTATTATTTATGTTTTATTTAGGTATTTGAGTGGCACAAGCTGTTCTGTGCTACACAAAGTTTGGTCAGCATTCTTGGCAGGCTACAGATGAAGATTTCAAGAACCTTTACTGTGTTACTGTTTCCTCTCTCCCTACCCTGCTTTCTCACCTAATTTAAAGCAATACTTTCTCTAGCACCATGGAAAGGTGTTGAAAGGTCAAGTAAAGCTTGTGAAACCTAACTGTAATTTGATTTTACACTAGCACTTTACAACATATTTAGAGGTGCTTAAAAATAGTTCACCTATTCTTTCTTTCTTTTTTTTTTTTTTTAAAGATTTTATTTATTTGAGAGAGAGAGAATGAGAGACAGAGAGCATGAGAGGGAGGAGGGTCAGGGAGAAGCGGACTCCCTGCCGAGCAGGGAGCCCTATGCGGGACTCGATCTTGTGACTCCAGGATCATGACCTGAGCCGAAGGCAGTCGCTTAACCAACTGAGCCACCCAGGTGCCCTCACCTATTCTTTCTATATGGTGATCACAGTATTGTATCTTTTGGCATAATATATTGCAGATAATCTGGCACAAACGAGGCAACTTGTGTGTTCATACTGATTGAAGAGTAAACAGAGAGGCTGGATTTCTCTCAGAATAGTCTTCATTTTCCCAGCTGTGGAAGAGGAAGAAAATAAGACAGTTGCTGTATTTCCAAATTTGTAATCATCTCTTTAGTCCAACGACACAGATCACTGATCGTGAATATGATGTTTCAGTCTGAGAGGACGTGAACATTTGTTCTACTAGTCAGCTTGTCGACAGAGTAATGGTACCATTTGTGCAACTCCTATGTTCCTGTGACAGGTCCGAGTTTCTATATCCCATCAATTCCATCTTCATGTACTGCCTTTCACAATCTCATAAGAATCATTAGAAAGTTTTCGAAAAAGAATTTCAAAAAGACCTATCATCATGGAGCTTACTTTTTTCCACTTGGTAACATACCTAAAAGAGTTGTGCTACTCTCTGTATCAGTGAGTACCTAATAGCGTTAATTATTTTTCTAAGCTTTATTTTCCCTGCTCTTAAAGCTCAAACATTGGAAAAACCGCTCCGTGGCATGATTATCAAATGTAATATTCTGAAATTTCAAAATTTCATTCTGCATGTAAGGATGGGAATTCCTAATGGGAATAACCTTTAAAACAAGTCAGTAGAAATATCAGCAAACAAAAGTCTGCAATTAAATTGATGATCACACCGTGGGTCTTAGGCATCCCGTGAAGATGAGCCACTGAAGAATACCATGCTTGAGGTGACAGTCGCTCAGCAGATGATTATGAAAGAGGTGTAGATAGTAAGGTCTATGGGTGCTAATTCATGGCCTTTGAAAATGCAGTTAAATGCATGCATCACTTTTTAATATGATAATTATATAGAGCAATATAAAAGGGAAGCAACTTTTCTTCATTTATTATTTTGCTCTTTGAAAAGCTTGAAGAAAATAAAACACCTTTTTTTAATTCCTCTGTAGATGGAGGCAGTTCTCATCTGTGGAATAAGGTTTAAGCTTCACATCACCTATGTAAATTCTTCCTACTTCCCTCTCATCTGTTTCAGTAGGCCAGCAGAGAGGCTTCCTATTGGCTAATTTAACATCTGCAGATTGTGTTCCTTATGAGCATAAAATCTGAATAACTTAGATGTCCTAAAATTCCTTCTGCTGGTTCAGAAAGCTTGCCCTAGCTCTGAGACCTCTCTCATAGCCAGGAACACACAGAGTGAATTTTGAACTGAATGAATGAGACAGAGTGACTGTATGCATGGACAGGTTCCTGGGATGAGCTCCCTAATAATGTACTGCTCTATTTCTAGAATTGAAGACCTTTCACATGTAAAGCATTCATTCCTTCTTCCACTTGAATCTCCCTAACTCAATGTAGATTCATTAAGCACTATAAATGAGTACTTAGGAGAGTCTTTTGTGTGAATGGGCGCTCACAAGGTATTATGAGAAGTAACATGAACAGAATATTCCAGAAAGTTGGTCATCTAATAGAAGTCCTATCATTCATATACTAAACCACCTTTAAAAAGTTCTGTGTGGGGGCGCCTGGGTGGCTCAGTCGTTAAGCGTCTGCCTTCAGCTCGGGTCATGATCCCAGGGTCCTGGAATCGAGCCCCGCATCGGGCTCCCTGCTCCTTGGGAGCCTGCTTCTCCCTCTCCCACTCCCCCTGCTTGTGTTCCCTCTCTCGCTGTGTCTCTCTCTGTCAAATAAATAAATAAAATCTTAAAAAAAAAAAGTTCTGTGTGAGTGAGTGCATCTTACTATGGTACAAGTCCCTGAGCATACTCAGGCTAAAGGAACATTCCAAGTGAAATAGGATTATCCACATAAGCCTTCTTAGAGAAATCCTTTCTTTAGCCTCAGCAGAGATTGGGGAAGGAAATTGGCTACCTTCTAGTCAGCACTAATGCTATAAGGTAAAACATCTCATTAAATGGCCTCATCGCTTTATTTATTTTGCCTTTTAATAATCACCACATTTGGTTTCTTGTGTTGATTAAATGACTAAATTGCCATCTCCATTAAAACCATAATTTTTTGCACAAAACCATAATGATTTGCACAAAATTGTATTCCCAGAAATTAACATTGGCTCTATCGGAGTGGCCAATTAGTAGGCATTTGTTGAATTGTTTAGTAACAGGTAGAGGTGGAAACAAGTAAGTCATAAACAGGGTTCAGTTCATCAGGAGAAACTGCAGAAATGTCATTATCTCCCAAATTTGGACTCAGGAATGAAACTTTTTTCTCTGATTCAGATAAATTAATGCTTCCTTTCCCTGAGGAATTTGAGGTCAACCTGTTAAAGTTTCTTTATCTTGATACAAATTGTTTTTGTCATAGAAGTGAACTCAAAGAAACATCAATGAGCCCCTATCTAAAATTTAAAATAAATCAGGTTGCTGGTGCCTATCATTCCTAATGAAGCACCAGCAACACAGAAACATTCCAGTTACGATAGATACACCTGCAGACAAATTGGGTTTAAAGAAAGCAGGTGACCAGCAAAAGCAAGCAAGACTGCAGAATAGTGAATTATCCTTTCTGGTAGAAGAATAGAGAAAACAATATTCGTAATAGTTCTAAATACTTTAATAATTGCTATCAGATTCAAATGCAGATCTTGAATTACTGAAAAGTGTTAAGAAAACCTATTTTTGCTTTTTAAAGATATGGATGTTACTACACTGATAGAGAATCTATTCTTTTTCTACCTGGGACTTGGAATTTTTAACATTCAGTTGATACAGCAGAGGTAAGCACAAGGTCATCCCTGGACATGGATGGTCACTTTGGTATTCACAGAAGTGCTGACAATCGAAGTGAGTTTTAGGAAGGAATAAGACTCATTTAGAGTAAGGTGTAGGTGAGGTAATCCAGACAAAAGAAACATCATGAGCAAACACCTGCTTTAAGCGGGGTATTGACTTGATCGGGTTGAGTTATAAATGGTTTGCTTTGACAGCAGTGGTGAGTATTAAGAGGGAAGGCAGAGAAATTAGGACGAATTTTCACAAACTGAATATATCCGTATAAATAGCACTAACATGAAGAGAGAGAATACCATCCGTACCTCATAATGACCTCTCGTGCTCCTTTCTGGTCCCTGCCACACGAAAGGATAAACACAGTCCTGATTTCTAAAATATTTGTCCTTTTTTTTGCACTATATGTGAATGAGATAAACAATGTACTTTTCATTTGGGTCATTTTTCATTCAGTTTCATAAATTTATGGGTTTCGGCTCTGTTACATGATGTAGATATTTTGTCTTATTGCCATGTACTTGGTGTGACTATAGAACCATTTATGTATCCATTCTATTGCTGAAAGGTTTTGATTAGTTTCTAAGGTTTTGACTACTTTAAATAGCGCTATTGATAAGGTGCCTGGACGGCTCAGTTGGTTAATTGTCCAACTCTTGATTTCAGCTCAGGGCATGATCTCGTGGTTGTGGGATCTTAGGCCCAAACTGGGCTCTCCACACAGTGGGGCATCTGCTTGAGATTTTCTCTCTCTCCTCTCTCTTCTCCCTTTCCCTCTGCCACCCTCCCCCAACTCGTGCACTCTTTCTCTCTCTAATAAATCTTTTTTTTACAAGACGAGTGCTCTAACCCCTGAGCTATGGAGCCAACCACTCAAATAAATCTTTCTTTAAAGAAGATTTTATTTTTATTTATTTGACAGAGCGCGAGAGAGGGAACACAAGCAGGGGGAGTGGGAGAGGGAGAAGCAGGCTTCCCCCAGAGCAGGGAGCCAGATGCGGGGCTCGATCCCAGGACCCTGGGATCCTGACCTGAGCCAAAGGCAGACGCTTAACGACTGAGCCACGCAGGCACCCCTCAAATAAATAAATATTTAAAACAAAAACAAATTTGGTATTGCAGTGAACATTCTAGTACATATTTTTGGATGGAATTGTGTGTGTATTTATTTTAGGCATAACCATAGAACTCCAAGAGCATATAAAATACATTTCCAGTTTTAGTAGAGATTGCAAAAACATATTTTCAAAGAAGTACCAACTTACAGTTTCTTCAGCAATACAAGAGAGTTATCATTCTCCATATTTTCTCCAAAATTTAGTATATTTGTCATTATTGATGCTCACAATTCTGGTGGATTTGTGGTTGCTACATATGGTGGTTTTAACTGACGTTTATCAAATGATTAAAAAAACTCCAATTTTTGTTGTGTGTGTTTCTACATAGTCTCTTGTACGTTCTCTTTATCTGTGTTTTCTCAAATACTGGGATTATACTTCTCCACTTCACCCACTGACCTTTTATTCTCTTGATAGTTGATAAGCAAAAGTTCTTACTTCTATAATCCCTCAATGGCTAATACTTTTTGCAACCAATACAGAAATTTTGATCTTCTCTAGTGTCATAAAAGTGCAACTTTATCTCTGAAAGTTGGATTTCATGCATGCATGACATATATTTAAAATACATGGTGTTAGCCCTGGGAGTTCACTGTGTTGTCTTAATGTGCCTTGGTACTCAGTTTAGGAACTACAGAGATAGTGCAAATTCATGTTTCTTCTGTCTGCTTTAGCAAGTGTTTTTTTTTTTTTTTTTTAAAGATTTTATTTATTTATTTGACAGAGAAACAAAGTGAGAGAGGGAACACAAGCAGGAGGAGTGGGAGAGGGAGAAGCAGGCTTCCCGCTGAGCTGGGAGCCTGATGCGGGGCTTGATCCCAGGACCCTGGGATCATGACGTGAGCCAAAGGCAGTCGCTTAACGACTGAGCCACCCAAGCACCCCTAGCAAATGTTATTTTGAAGGAGTTTGGCAATAAATCAGTTAGCAAATAAAGATATTAATAATTACTTCATATGATCTCTTCTTCAGACCTGTCATCATATTCCCTATTTAATCCTGATACAGTTTTTTATTTTTCCTTTGCATCTTTTATTTTTCTTGAACAAATGATTAAGGGGCTTACTTAATTTATTGTACTATTTAAAAAGTAAGCTTTGGTTTTGTTGAAATTTCATATTATACATTTGTTTATTTTTTTTGTTAAAAACACTCAGCCTTTTATTTTTATTTCTTATGTTCAGTTAGCCAACATGTAGTACATCATTAGTTTTTGATGTAGTGTTCAACGATTCATTAGGAGCATATAACACCCAGTGCTCATCACCACAAGTGCCTTTTAAAATTAGAACAAAAAATTTTAAAACTTATTGCTTTTAGGAATCATAACTGGATTTAGTCACTCTAATATTTCTTAAAATTTATTTTTCATTTCTGAAGTGTGTTTTTCATTTATTAACTCTTTCCTGCTATTCTCACCTCATTTCTGAGATTTTTATTTTAAAATAGCAAGTAATTACTTTTATCTGCTTTATGAGTGTGAACCTAAGTCAGACTTTAATTGTGTGTAAGGTGTTATTTTTCTCTTTTTCCTCTGTGATAACGTGATAACATGTGATACATGGTGTTTGACCTCTATTTTGAGTTACTCATTTTTATATGAGATTAGTTGTCCTAAAGCCTTAAGAATGAGACAAAAATTGGGATAATTTTTGTAACTTAACAAAGTAATGGAGTAAAGATGTTCGTAATAGTTCCTTATTTTTGAGATTTTTGAGATTTTAGTGGTAAGACTACATTCTCATTATAGCAGTTGGTCTTCTCTTTTCTATCTGTGTTCCTCTCTCTCCTGGTATCAGTCTTGTTACAGGTTGTTACAGTTTTCTTGATTGTTTCAAAGGACAAACTTCTGAACTTTTGGCTTTATTAATTTACTGCTTATTTGCTATGCTATTGATTCCTTCCTGAATTATTTCCCTTCTTCTACATCCTTGCCATTTAATTTGTTTGTTCTTTTCTAGCTTTATAAGATGAACATTTAGATAACTGACTTTAGGCCTTTCCTATTTTCTATTGTAAGAATTTAAAGCTATCCTTTTCTCTCTAAGCATCATTATATGCCATCTGCTAATATTGATATGAAATACGTCCATGATAATTTATTTAAAATCACTTGTAATTTTTTATTTATTTTTTATTTTTTTATTTTTTATTTTTATTTTTTTAAAGATTTTATTTGACAGAGAGAAAGAGAGAGAGCGAGAGCAGGAACACAAGGAGGGGGAGTGGGAGAGGGAGAAGCAGGCTTCCCGCCGAGCAGGGAGCCCAATGTGGGACTTGATCCCGGGACCCCGGGATCATGACCTGAGCCGAAGGCAGACGCTTAACGACTGAGCCACCCAGGCGCCAAAAATCACTTGTAATTTTTTAAATTGACCTGTGAATTCTTCTTTTTTGACCTATATGTTATTAAAAAGCAAGTTGTTGTTATTTTTAAATACTTAGGACTTTCTTAGGTATCTAATTTTACTGATGCTAATTTCCTTCTGTGCATGTCAGAGAACATAGTCTGAAAGAGTGCCCTCCTTTGAAATTGAATGACATTTGTTTTCTGGCCTTGCTCAATGTCTACATGGGTAAATGCTTCGTGTGAGCCTGAGAACAACTTATATTATCTAGGTATTGAATGTAGTTTTCTATAAATACCATTTGGGAAAAGTAATCAATAGTGATATTCAAATCTTTCATATCTCTATTGATATTTTGCCTAGTTGGTCTGTCAATTACTGAGTGGTGTTAAAGATCACAATTATGATTATGGATTTGCCTGGTAGTTTTGCCAAATCATACTTTACCTATTTTGCAGTTCCATTATTTCCATTATTTGGGGAATACATATTTATAAATGTTAAGTTTTTCTGATATATTGAGCCTGTAATCATTGTGAAATGTCACTTTTGCCTTCTGGTAATATTCCTTGTCTCGCTATTTGTTCCTATATTTAGACAATTATTCTAGTCACTCTAGCTTTATTATGATTCAAGATGCATAGTACGTAATCTTGCTTCCTTTTAGTTTCAGTGTCTTTGTGCCTTTCTATTTAACATGTATCTTTAGTAAAAGCATATACTTGAGTTTAAATTTTTCATCTAGCCTAAAAATCTCAGTCTTCTGAGTGTTTAGTCTTCTTACTTGTACTGTATTTATTTAAATTGGTTGAATTTTTATTTATTTTGTGATTTTTATTAACATATTTTTAGAGCAGTTTTTTAAACTATTTATTTATTTATTTATTTGAAAGAGAGCTGGGGAGGGGCAGCAGGAGAGAGAGAGAGAGAATCACAAGCAGGCTTCATGCCTAGCGCACAGCCCGATGTGTGGGACTCAGTCTCAGAACTCTGAGACCATGACCTGAGCAGAAATCAAGAATCAGATACTTAACAGACTGAGCCACCCTGGCACCCCTAGAGCAGTTTTAATTTCACAGAAAAAGGAGCTGGAAGTACAGAGAGTTCCTGTATACCCCTCACCCCTCCACACATGTAGTTTCCCATTATGAGTATCTTGTATTAGTGAGATACAGCTGTTAAAAGGATGGGCCAATATTGTTACATTATTATTAACCAAAGTTCGTAATTTACTTTCCTCCTATTGTCAATTATATTGCTTTTGACAAATGTATAACTACATATATCCACTGTTACAGTAACAAACAGGATAAATGCCATTTTCTGCCAGTTTTTTTCCCTCAGTCCCTCCCCTGAACCCCCTAACAACCGTTGAGCTTTTTTACTATCTCCATTGATTTACCTTTTCCAGAGTGTCATAGAGAACATAAACTTTTCAGATTGGCTTTTTTTTTTTTTACTTAGCAATATGTATTTAAGTTTTTTTCATGTTACTTCATGGTTTGTTAGTGCGTTTCTTTTTAGTCCTGAACAATATTCCATTATTTGGATATGTGACAGTTTATTTACCTATTGAAGGACATCTTGGTTGCTTCCTAGTTTGGGCAATTATAAAGGAAGCTGCTATAAACATTCATATGCAGGATTTTGTGTGGATACTTGTCCTCTAAATTTGTTCTGTAGGTTTTCAACTTATTTAGATAAATGCCATGCAGTGTAAGTGTTGGACTGTATGCTTAGCTTTGTAAGAAACTGTCTTTCAAAGTGGCTGTACAGTTCTGCATTCCATCAACAATTTGAGTTCCTGTTGATCTATATCCTCACCAGCATTTGGTGTCGTCAGTGTTTTGGATGTTTGCTGCTCTAAAAAGGTGTGTCGTGGTATCTCATTGTTTTGTTTGTTTGTTTGGAGAGAAAGAGCGCGCTTGCACTCACACGTGTACTCACACATGTGCAGGGTAGGGGCAGAGGGAGAGGGAGAGAGAGAGAGATTTCTTAAGCAGGCTCCCTGCCAAGTGCTTGATCTCACAACCCTCAGATCACTGACCTGAGTCAAAATCAGGAGTTGGATGCTTAACCAACTGAGCCACCCAGGAACCCCTTTCTCATTGTTTTTGTTTTTTTTTTAAGATTTTGTTTATTTTTATTTATTTGACAGAGAGAAACAGCATGAGAGGGGATAGGGTCAGAGGGAGAAGCAGGCTCCCCGCTGAGCCAGAGCCAGATGTGGGACTCGATCCCAGGACTCCGGGATCATGATCTGAGCCGAAGGCAGTCGCTTAACCAACTGAGCCACCCAGGCGCCCTCTCATTGTTTTAATTAGCAATTTCCTGGTAACATATGATGCTGAACATCTTTTCAAGTGCCTACTTGCTATCTGTATATCTTCTTTGGTGAGGGATCTATTTATATTTATCCAAGTTTTAATTAGGTTATTTATTTTCTTGTTGATTTTTAGGAATTTTTTATATAGAATACCATTCTTTCATCATATGTGTTTGCACATATTTTCTGCCATTCTCGGCCTTTTTATTTGCATGACAGTATCTCTCAAAGAGCACACATTCTAATTTTTGTGAATTCCAACATATTAATTTTTTTCGTGGATCATTCATTTCAGGTTGTAACAAAAATTTATCCCCAAACTCAAGATCATCTAGATTTTTTTTTGTCTTTTTTTCCTCCTGAGCTTTATAGTTTAGTGTTATATATTTTGGTCTATGATCCATTTTGAGCTAATTTTTCTGAAAGGTGTAAGATCTGTGTCTAGATTCAAATCTTTGCATGTGGATGTACAGTTTCAGCACTATTTGTGTTGAAGAGGCTTCATTGTCTTGCTTCTTTGTCAAGTGTCAATTGAGTATATTTGTGTGAGTCTATTTCTGGGGTCTCCTGTTCCATTGATGTATTTGCTCTTCTATAAATACCACACTGTCTTGATTACTGTAGCTTTACATTAAGTCTCAATTTGGGTAGCATCAGTCTTCCAACTGGATTCCTCACCTTCACTGTTGATTGACCATTCTGGGTCTTTTAGCTCTTCATATAAATTTAAGAATCAGTTTGTCAATAACCTTAAAAAATTTGTTGGAATTAGGATTGTGTTGACTCTGTATATCAAGTTGGGAAAAACTGACATCTTGACAGTGTTGAACCTTCTCAAATATGAATATGGAACATATGATTTCTTTAATTCTTTGGTTTCATTCATGAGCTTTACATTTTTCCTCATGTAGATTTTGTACATGTTTTCTTAGATTTGTAGGTGTTTCACTTCGGGTATGTTAATGTAAATGATACTGTGTTTTTAATTTCAAATACTACTTGTTTATTATTGGTAGTCCTTTTTTTTAAATTGCTATCTTTAGAAAGTATATTTTCTACCAATCTGTCTTTGACTTCAAGTCTGTTGTTAAGCCCATCTACAGACTTTTTGAAAATATATTAAAATTCTCAAATTTAGAAGTCCCATTTGTTTTTAATTTTTATTTTTTGAGATTATGTGTATGCATTTCTTTACATATTTTAATGTGTTTATAATAGTTTATTTAAATTCCTTTTCTAGTAGGTACAACATTTTGATTGCTTCAAGGATTGATTTTTTTTTTCTTGAGTATGAGTCATTTTCCTGTTTGTTGATATATTCATTTGCTTATTTTTAATTTGAAATTTTTTAAATATTTATTTATTTGAGAGAGAGAGAGAGCTTGAGCAGGAGGGGCAGAGGAAGAGGGAGAGAGAATTTCAAGTAGACACGCTGAGCACAGAGTCTGATTGAGGGACTGATCTCATGACCCTGAGATCAGGACCTGAGCTGAAACTAAGAGTCAGATACAACCAACTGCTTCACCCAGGTGCCCCTTAGTTTCAGATTTTGAACAATATATTGTGCAGTGTATATTGTACATTTTGAACAATTTATTTAGAAGTTCATGGACTATGATGTCTCTGAAGAATGATTTTCTTCTAGCGTACAGTTAATTTGAATGGACTCAAACTCCAGACTGGATTTCCCTGCAGATAATGGTAACTGAAATCTCTGCTGAGATTTTTTTAGTTTCTAGAAGCTATTTTTTCTTTGTCAGCTCCCACCACCCCCCTCCCACTCCACCCCCCGGCCCTTCCCTGTGGTTGTATAATTTAGTGGTCAGAAAAGGATTTGGATAAATTTTACATGCAGATTTTGGCATTTACCCTTGATTTCCTTCTTCCCATGTTCTTCATTTAACTCTCTAGATTTTTACTCTGCTCCAAACTCTGTGCTCTGACATACAGCCAGGAAGGCTCTAGCTTTCTGCCTTCCCAAGAAGGACATAGATTCGAGATTGTAACTGAACAAAGACTCACAAATTTGTTACTTGGACAAGTGTGGTTTCTTCTTTCAATTACACTCTTCTTTAGTATTAGTTTCTTTTTGCTTATTTCTCATTGCCTTTAAGTAGATTTTCTGAGATTTTCTCTTGGAACATTAACCTGAATTAACTACAGTATGTTGATAGTGACGGAGTTTAGAACATGCCATCCCAAAATATGCCACTTTGGTATAAGTTATTTTGACTTAAAGTCTCTCTCTCTCTGAATTCCCCTCATCTGCCTAAACAGAGATCCTCCAAAAATCTCAATCATGATAAATCCCCTCCCTGGGGATTTCATCAACCAGAAAAGATTGGCTACTGTCACGGAAAGAAAACTAGAAGTTGACTCCAGGTTGGCACAAACTATCATATCTCCCCATCCGTTCTTCTGAGGGCCCATTTATCATTCCTCAAAATCACTTACTCTCCCCTAAGATGCCTTCACCCCTCTGCCCATTCCCTTATTAAGATATAAGCTTTCACAATTCCCTGCCTTTTGGGTATTCACTCTTTTTTCCCCCAGGGAGTTAAAAACTCATAAATTTGTATGCCTATTTTCCTGTTACTCTGTCTGTTTCAGTTTATTTTATAGGCCAAGCTATCAAGGGAAAGCCTTCACTCCCTTACAACCGAATTCAGGAGTTCTGAGTTATGAATCATCTACAGTAGTGAAAGTCATGGTTGTCTTCTATGCTTTCATAACATATGCATATGGGGTGAAAAATGTAATAAATACAGTTTTTACATTATGACATTTTATCAGTACATGAACGTATGCTAATCTTGCCAAAACAAGACCTTAAGTTTTGATCCTTATTCTCTAGAAGGGAACTGCTGGTTGTTAATTATATCTTTTTTTTTCCCTTTTATTTCAGAAAGACAGTTTTTGCTGGGTTTTCATTGTGGGATGATGATGTTTTTCTCATATAACTATATTTCTCTTATTTTGTTGCTTTGTGGGTTTTATGACTGCTGCATATTTTTATTTACAGAACAAGGAACAGGTGTTTCAGCAAGACTTTGCTGATGGATTAAAAAAACAAAACAAAACAAAAAAAACCCTCCTACAATTAAATAGTAAAATAGCAGACAATCTAAATGGACAAAAGGGATAAAGTGTTTGGGAAAACTCTTTGCCAGTTGCTTTAAAAGTTAAGCATATAGCTACTCTGTGACCTTGCAATTCCACTCCTAGTTATGTATACCAGAATACTGAAAAAGTAAGTCCATTAAAAGTCTTATACATAATGTTTATAGCATGTTTATGCAGAGTAGCCCAAAAGTGGAAATAACACAGATGCCCATTGATGGGAAATGGATAAACTGCAGTATAATCATAAAATTAAATACCACTTAGTCATAAAAAAGAATGAACTACTGATGCATGCAATAACATGGATAAATCTCAAAAACAATTATAATCAGTTGCAGAAGTTTTACACACAAAAAATATATGAAGTTGCAGAATGGGTAAAACTAAACTACGGTGATAGAAATGACTTTTCTGGATGTTTAGTGGTGAAGAAATTGTGTTGTTTGAGTATTGATTGATAAGAAACACATGAAAATACTCTGGAGTCATGGGAAAATGATCTGTGCCTTGATACTCAGGTGGGATATAGGAGCTGATAGAATTTCAAACCCTAACACTGAAGTAATTTTAAGATCTGAGCATGTCACTGTAGGTAAATTGTTCCTTAATAAAAAAATTAAAATAAATATGCAAAATACTTGAACAGAAACTTCAGTATTAGTTATCAGGAAAAAATCACATTAATAGATATGACCTCATAACAAGTGGCTATAATTAAAGAGACTGAGAGCATCAACTCTTGGCTACAATATGAAGAAAATGGTAAAATGTTATTGAAAAGTAATTGGTAATTTTATATAAGGTTTAACATAACCCTACTCTACTACCCAGTAATTTATTAGTATTACTGACTCAACCTGAATCATCTATGTTCCGGGAAGCAGGTGATAAGAGGGAGGGAGTGCTTCCTGGGAGTCTGGGTGGAGATAGTAAGCTCAGGCACCCAGGGAAGCTGAACACTGAGTGTTCCTTCTGTAGGTGGGCAGTGATATGGAGTAGGGGGGTGCTGAAAGGAAGCATCTACAGCAAGTCCTAGTATCCTAGGGAACAGGGTAGTGACAGGTTAGGTAAAGAAAGTGGTCAGAGTGACTGGGAGTTTGGTTACATTGAGCCAAGTTTGTTGATTGGTCTAATAAGTCAATACATTGGGAATAGTTGGATTTACACTTACATGACGCACTGACAAATGATTCACACACATGGCTGGGGTAAAGGCCAGTTTGAACCTTGAGATTTGGGGTTGGAATTGAAAATATGGGTATGAACTCTTATTATCTTTTTAAATAAACAACTTAATCCCAATTATTCATGGATTACATGTTTCAGGATGCATTTACTTGCCAGAATTTATTTGTAACCTCCAAATTAACCTAGTCTTTTCATAGTTATTTGCAGATATGAATAGTCATAAAAAATCAGAGTTGTGTAACTTGCATTTTGCCAACTGAGGGCAAACAAAGCAATGCCCTGTTTTTTGTTTAAATGCCCGGATTGTGAACAGATTTTGTTTTTTCAGTCTGCTTAGTGCCATGGTTATCACATTTCTGTACTTGATGGGGGGCAGATTTTGTTGCTAAGTAGCCTCCCAAGCATAGTGCTGAAGTTCCGTCTAGTCTTTTTTTTAATTTTTAATTTTTTTCCTTTATTTTAGAGAGGGAGAGAAAGGGGGCAGAGGGAGAGAGAGGGAATCTTTTTTTTTTTTTTTTTTTTTAGTAAAGATTTTATTTATGACAGAAAGAGAGAGAGAGCACAAGCAGGGGGGAGAGGCAGAGGGAGAAGCAGGACTCCAGGATCATGACCTGAGCCGAAGGCAGACACTTAACCGACTGAGCCACCCAGGTGCCCTGATAGAGAGAGAGAGAGAGAGAGAGAATCTTAACCAGGCTCCACGCCCACCATGGAACCTGAAGCAGGGCTCAATCTCATGACCCTGAGATCACGACCTGAGCCGAAATCAAGGGCTGGTCACTTAACCAAATGAGCCACCCAGGCACCCCTCCATCTAGTGTTCCTATGTACAAAGTAACTATGATGTATTTATGGAAAAAATACATGTTTTAGATAAGCTTTATTCAGGTTTAACTTCTAATACTGTTAGCCATGAGTTTTATGTTAATTAATAATATATATTGAGTAATATGTTTTCAACCAGAAACACACATAAAATATGGTCATGTATCAATCAATTGGTGGAAATGTGACCAGAGGCTACTAGGAAATTAACCCTATATCCATAGGGACAATGATTCAGTATTTCCTAATTTGGAAATTGCAATGACTTCATAGAATAAAGTCTATTTTTATGCTATAAATAATGAGAATCAACTCTGTGTGTGTGTTTATATTCACAGATGAGTATAGGCTTACTGATAGCCACTTATCATTTTTCTTGGCTTCTAAATAGCATCTGTACTAACAAGACTTCTTGTCCAGGAATAACTTATACCAGAAAGTGAAGACCTGCTCAAACAATGATAAAGACATGTCAGGGCGCCTGGGTGGCTCAGATGGTTAAGCGTCTGCCTTCGGCTCAGGTCATGATCCCAGGGTCCTGGGATCGAGTCCCGCATCAGGCTCTCTACTCCTTGGGAGCCTGCTTCTCCCTCTGTTTCTCTCTCTCTGTCTCTCATGAATAAATAAATAAATCTTAGAAAAAAAAAAAAAGACATGTCAAAGTATATAAAAGCCTACTTGATGCTTCTCTCACTAAGTATTATCTAGGACAATTGGGCATCAAATAATAAATACTATCAGAGTATACCCCCTTTCATAAAACAGGAACTCATGAGTCCATAATGACACAAATAAGGGAGAAAACTCTTCTTTAATAAAATAACGAAATAAGGAAGTAATGATAGACAATAATGATGGTGGCTGAAGTTTTGTTAAGGAAAGGTATGCTGGTATAATATTAAAATATCTCTCTACACAATGATGATTTTACCATGGAGAAATCTAAATCTGGTTATGAGGAAACATCCTCCAGACCCAGGTAGGAGATCATCTTATAGTGTGAAAAGCCAGCAAAATTTCAAGACTGTTAAGGATATAAAAGACAGGACAGATTAAGCAACTCTTTCAGATTGAAGATTTATGAAACTTGAAAATCAGAAGCCATCTGTTTCCTGGGCAAGTAGCTGGACTGGAAATGAGAAAGGTACATTCATGTGATGGTTGGCAAAATTACGGTGAAGTTTGTGAACTGGAACATAACATTGTAGGAATCTTGATTTCCAAATGGGCAGGTTGTATGAGGGTAATGTAGAAGAGTGTCCTGATTTTTAGAAGGTTCACACTAGAGTACTTGTGTTAAGGAACCTGGACTGGATCGCCTGACGGAAGAACCAAGTGGCACTCGGAAATCTTGGAGCATAGGAGGTTTATTTAATGCAGGTGGGCTTGGAGGAGAATCATCTCCAAAGGTCTGAGACCCGAGCACAAGCAAAGGAGGGTAATTTGTACACTTCTACTTCCGCATACTTGGTATTTTGGCACCCATGGGAAGCTTTTTGGTGTGCGTGGGAAGTGGAGCAGGGAGAAGAACCCAGAAGAGCCCTGGGGCAGGGACTGGGACTCCCTTGCTTGCTCCATCGGCCATCTTGGGACACAGATTTTTCCTCTTCATTTGAACAGTGATAGGGCATTATAATAGAAAAAGATTCCTTTTCTTTTCTTTTCTTTTCTTTTCTTTTCTTTTCTTTTTTCTTTCTTTCTTCATGTATGTATGTATAATTGTATCTATGTAATAGATCTATATAATCTATAATAGAGAGCAATATTTCTTAATCATTTCACTCAGGGGAAATTTTTGGAATAATTTTTAGGTTTAGCCACACAAGAAGTTATTGTATTCACAGCTTTTAGTAACTTAATGAGGTCATTAATTTGTAGATATAATATTACAGTGATAATTTTCACTGCTATTTTAAATAGAGAATGACATTTTCCTGTGGATTTGCCTATTTTGACCAATTCATTAGCTTACTCTTTGTGTGGTTTACCATCCCCATAAATTATATCCACTTTAAGTCAAGAAGGCAAAGGAAATGTTAGTTTTCCACGTAAAAAAAATGTATACAGTTAGATCTTAAATTCTTGTCACAAATTGCTTCTATACATGTTGCTAATAGAGTAAGTTGTACATGATTCATTTAGCGGCAGTTTCAAGGTTCCCCATTCTTAAAACTAAAGGCAGCCTCCTTGGAAAGAACAAAAAAGGCTCTTAGGAAGAGTTTACTTTTCTTAAATTTAATTTTGTTTCTTTGTATAAGTTTTAAAATTCATAAGGTAAATTTAAGTTTTTGTTAAATTCCTGGAGTAAAATCAAAGTAAGTTGATTTTCGTTAATGTTATTGACAGTGTTCAATAGCAAATTTTAACTCCATCATAATCCAGAAACAATATGAATACAAATTAGTCTAAGACACAAATTTATATGACTTTGAAAAAACATTCCTTTACAGAGTGGTATCATAGAAGTGAATAGGTAGGCATAGTAATTACAGAATTATCATATAAAGGCTTTAGTTCCTTGAACTCCTTTTACAGGCTTGTGTATGTATAAAAAGTATTATTTGTATATTACAAGTAAAGAATTGAAATTTCTTTAATGTGAGACAGCAAAATCGCACAAAATATTTAATTATTAGGCAAAATTGAGTTAAATGCAGAGGGTTTTATTTTCAATTGAAATAAATTCTCTAGCTCAAGATGCCTGTTAAACACAGCAGCTTGCTCACACATAAAAGAATGGAAAATAGTAGCAAAATATTCACCGCTTTCTTATTAATGGCAAGATAGTTTTTACAGGAACTGTGAAAGAAATACACTGCTTGCTTATCTCAGTTTGTGTGTCATCTTCCTACATACTACAGCTCACTGACGTTTTCTTCTCTCAAAGTCCACTACTCTGGCTGAGCCAAAGGTTCAGAAAAAGGGTTACACTCACTCAGTCAAGAAAGGAAAGTAAATGTTAATTTTCTCCTATAGTGCTTCCCATCTTTCTTTCTTTCTTTCTTCAGAGGAAAAACATGTTCCAACATTTATTACATAGTAGAGGTTAAAAGTGTTAATATATAAAGAACTTTCTACAACCCAATAAAAAAAGAAAACAACAGAACAATAAATGTGCAGACTTGAATTAGAAAGTCACTTAAAAAGAAATAGGAAAAAAAAAAACACAGTGCTCAAACTAACAAAAAAAAAAGCAAACATTAAAACAGCAAAAATATATTTTCACCTATCAGATTGGCAAAACACTTTTAAAGATGGGTAATGCTTGATGTTAGTGAGATGGTAGGGAAATGCATTCCCCGTTGGGAAGGGGGTAAATTGAGAGAGCGTTTTAAAGGCAATTTGGCAGAATCCATCAAAGATTAAAATGTGAATATCTATTGACCTAGACATTACATTTCTAGAAATTTATTCTGCAGATTTCCTCACTCAAATGCACAAAGATACATGTCCAAGGTGGTTCACTTCAGTTGCTTGTACAAGTGATATGTCAGAAACATTTTTTTCTAAATTTTATTTTATTAGGTTATGTTAATCACCATACATTACATCATTACTTTTTGATGTAGTATTCCATGATTCATTGTTTGCATTTAACACTCAGTGCTCCATTCAATACATGCCCTCTTTAATACCCATCACTAGGCTAACCCATCCCCCCCACCCCCCTCCCCTCTAGAACCCTCAGTTTGTTTCTCAGAGTCCATTGTCTCTCATGCTTCGTCTCCCCCTCCTACTTCCCCCCCTTCATTTTTCCCTTCGTACTATCTTCTTCGTTTTTTTTAACATATTATGTATTATTTGTTTCAGAAGTACAGGTCTGTGATTCAACAGT
>NC_138380.1:69608110-69640251 GCF_054177405.1 Leptonychotes weddellii | reverse complement strand
TTTTTATGAGAGTTTCATGGGTTCGAGTCTTTGGTTCAAGTCCTCAACCAATTTTGAGTTGATTTTTGTATATGGTATAAGATAGTAGTCTGATTTCACTTTTTTTTTTTTTTTTTTTTGCATATTTCTGTCTAGTTTTCCAAATGTCATGTATTGAAGAGAATGTCCTTTCTCCATTTTATATTCTGGTTTTCTTTAACATAATTTATCATATAGGCATGGTTATATTTCTCTATTCCATTGATTCATGTGTCTGTTTTCTTGCTAACACCATACTGTTTTGATTACTATAGCTTGGTAATATAGTTTGAAATCATGGAGTATGATTCCTCCAGCTTTGCTCTTTCTCAAGATTGCTTTGGCTATTTAAGATCTTTGTTGTTCCAGACAAATTTTAACATTGTTTGTTCTATTTCTGTTTAAAAATGTCATTTGGTATTTGATAGGGATTTCATTGAAACTGTAGATTTTTTTAAGGCAATATAGACATTTAAAAATATTAATTATTTCAATCTGTGAGCACAGAGTGTCTTTCAAATTATTTCTGTCTACTTTAATTTCTTTCATCACTGTATACACATTTCAGGAAACCGATATTTCACTTCCTTGGTTAAGTGTATTCCTAGGCATTTTATTCTTTTGATGCAATTGTAAATGAAATTGTTTTCTTAGTTCTTTTGGTAGTTTGTTAAGAATGGATAGAAATGGAACAGATTTTTATATACTGATTTTGTTTTCTGCAACTTTACTGAATTTGTTTATAAGTTCTCACTTTTTTTTGTAAAGTCTTTAGTGTTTTCTAAATATAAAATCCTGTGTTCTGCAAATGGTGACAGTTTTACTTATGCTTTTCCAATTTGGATACTTATTTCTTTTTCATGCCTAATTGCTGTGCCTAGGACTTCAAATAATATGGTGAATAAAATTATCAGAAGAACCTAATGCACTGTATACCCCAGGCTTGAAAATACACACACACACACTTTCACACTCACACTTTCACACACAAACATTCACACAATCATACCTTAATTTTTTAAATAACCCATTGCATGTCAGTGCCAGTCATATTTAGGTAATTGTGTGGTTTGACATTTCTCTAAGAACTCCAAGTATATTTAGATAAAGAAAAATAATTTAGACCATCATAATATTAGGTCTGAAAAGTCAGAAGCTATACCTTCTTTCTCTGCCAAGTTTTGCATTAATTTTCCAAACAGTAACATTTATCAAAAAGAAAAATTGGTCATACATATCTTTTTCCTTTTTCTGAAGATATATTAAATTGAAAATAAATGAAGTAAAAGGGTATAATTTCATAACAAAAAAAAGAAAAAATGGGGTGCCAGTAGTAGACAAAACATTTTAACACAGTTGTAAGTCCCAAAGAACAGATCAGTAAGGGTTAACCAATAACTGGGAGAAGAACGAGGTTTAGCCTAGGTTCTGATACAGAATTATGGAGCCAAAAGTAAGGCCTTTTCCCATGGATAACCTTGGAGATCAGTATTTTGAGAAGCCGGTAATAACTTGGGGCAGATGTGAGACACAAAAGGAAACCTAAATATAAGTGAAACAGTATTTGGAACAGTAGACCTCTCCCCTCTAATACTGATAAAAAGTCTTCCACATAGAAAACTATATTCTGCCACCTGAGTAAAGAGAAAGAAATGAATGGCCCCAGGGGAGAAAGTTATTCATATACTGGCATTTAGACAGCCCCACTGTAAAAGCCTACCCTATCCTCCAGTCACACACTAAAGCACTGAATCTTCATTAATAAACCACAACAAAGTACACAGTGCTCCTGGATTCTGTTTGCATTGTCTCCTTGTTAAATATGAACAGATAGTTAAGACCAACATAGATTCAAGGAAAACCTGACACATGGCAGAGGGAGATAGGGAGAACAAGATGTATCAGCAAAGTCTTTCTCAAATAAATATATCTTCAGAAGAAGTATATACAGAGTGTGATGCTATTCAAAAGAAGTAAGAGACAGAAGGATATTGGAAGGTGAAAATAAATGAAAGTATCTTAGCTGAATAGCAATTAGTAAAAAGGGCAATGGACAATATTCCAAGAAAAGAGAAATGGATGACATGGAATATGCAAGAGGAAGGTGACAACAGAGAATATCAGTTGAGGCTATCCAACATCGATCTGACAGGGATTCTCATAAGGGCAAAATACAGAAATGTGTTTTCATATTGAAGGAGCATCCCAAACCCCATGAAAATATAAATCTCAGTACTGTGATAAATTGTTGTGAAATTGCAGGAAAACTAAAGAAATTTAGAAGTTGTTTTTTTTCTTTTTCTTTTTTTTTTTTTTTGTCTGGAGGAAGGGGAGTGAGGAGGCAGAAGAGGCTGAGGAAATAATTACCTGCGAAGGAGGGATCTTTAATTAGCATTGGTCGTCTTATCAGCAACACTGGATAACAGATGACAAAGGAGTGCTGATTTTTTGTTTTTTTGTTTTTAATTTCGCAAGATGATTTTAAACCAGATGTTCACTATTTAGTATTTTCAATTAAGTTTGAGTTAGAATAAAAAGTATTTTCAGATGTGTGAAGAATCAGAAAACTTCTTTCCACATATCTGATCCTAGGAGATAACTTAGATGTTTTAGCAGTATAAGGAAATAACCATTAAATAAAAGGTGATAAAGGAAATGACATCAGAGTTCCAGTCCCCTGGAGTAGCAGATCTAGAGATGGCAGTCAGTCCAGACTGCAGAGGGAGGGCTGCAGTTTCCAGGAGAAAGGGAGGTGTTTGGTGAATAAAAAGGAATATTTAAGAGATTCATCTTTTCTTTTTTTTGAGTTTTTAGAACAATTTAAGACACGCAATGCAAGTTGGGAGTCAGGAGAATCACAGGGAGAAAGAGCTCTACAAGAAATAAATAATAGTTACAGAACACTTTATGAATTTTGGGCAAAGAACAAAACTTACAAATTTTATCAGAGTAAAACATTGTGTCCTGATTTAACTAAAAATAGTAATTAAATTTGGAAATTGAAAGAAGTAAGGATATTTGAGAAATAACCTTTTACCATAATAGAGAAAAATCAGTGAACCAAAATTAGTGTAACAAGCAGCACTCAGTTTTTAGGTTAAAGGGGAATCCCGGTTGGGGAATTTTTTGTTATTAAAAGTCCTGCTTTTTTTAAGCATTTATAAGATTATTTTGATAATTCTTCAAGCCAATTTTTTTGTACACCAATCACTAATATAATTTGCATTTTGTCATTTCAAAAATTTGTTGACACTCCTACTCACAGTGTCAAAGGCAGTGGCAAATATCATACATAATTGAAATATCAATAAATAAAACACAGAATGGTTCCCTAAATCACATATTCCTATATTCTTTTAAAAACCCGAACAATTTTGTTTTGCTATATTTACAATCTCCTTTTCTTCCCTGGTTCTTTAACATATACATGACAGTTGTTGTGATGTTTTGATTTTCTTTTTTTTTTTTTTTAAAGAAAACTCATAAAACATCTTATGTCTTTCTATCTTCAAGCTAGGAGGCACTCCTCGAGGTACAGAGCCATAGCATTTCCTTCTGGAACATTGAAAATTTCCTTGAAAAATGAAGGCAATTGCTTATTGAAACGATTTTCAGAACATAATCCAACAAAAACAATATTTCATTTGCATGAGCCTCACACATTTTCTAGCATCATCCTAGAGTGTATTAATCAAACTCAGGCATCTGCTGATATTCCAACAGCAAATTTAAAAATAAAACTCTCAAAATCAGAGACTGAAATCAGTTGGAATTCGCTTGGAAGTCCACTCACAGCCTATGTATCTTCCAAACGTTCTTATTTTGTACGTTTCTGGTTTCATTGGGAGAAACAATGTTACACATTTCTATCTTTTATATACGTTGGGAAGTTACATGTAAATGGCTTTGCACTATTCCTGGCACAGACCAAGTCTGTAATTCTCGGCAGGGCAGTAGTGTGATCCTTGCTGTTGAGGGTTTTGATAAAATTTGTCATCATCATTGCAAAACCCAACCTTCTCCATAGAGCTTTTTATTTGTCTTGAGTGTTAGTTGACAGATGGGATATCACTAATTCTCCCTTCAAGCTAAAAATACGCATGGCTGCAGAAATGTCGCCGGTAGATAGATAGTTACACTGAAAGAGATGACATTATGAGAAATACAAGGTTTGGTCACAGAGTAATGCAACTGCTTTCCTTATGGCACTGGTGAAATGCCTTCCTAGCTAATTCCAAATGAGCTGCTACTCTGAAGATCTGTCAACCATTGATAATAAGTGCCAGGTAACTGATGACTTAGGAAGTCAACTCACATTTGATTATATAAGTTCTAGTATGTCTCAAAGTGTTTATTTCATATTCCCATTTCACTGATGACCTATTACAGAGATCTATATTGAAGAGAAAATATAGAATAATAGCAAGATTAAAAATTTACTCATAATACTCCTTAAACATGTGGAGGAAATCTAGCATTTTCTGTTTTCTATAAAAAATCCAAATTTGCTAGCAGTTTTCCATTTTGCTGTGTTTTAAAAGAAGAAAAAACACAGTTGACCTTCAAACAACAGATTTAGACTGCATAGGTCTACTCATGTGCGAACTTTTTCAATACAGTACAGTACTGTAAATGTGTTTTCTCTTCCTTGTAATTTTCTTAATAAGATTTTCTATACCTTTATTAGAAGCATGCAGTATATAATACCTATAACCTACAAAATACGTGTTAATAGACTGTTTAAGTTATCCATAAGGCTTCTTGTCAACAGTAGGCTTTTAGCAATTAAGTTTTTAGGGAGTCAAAAGTTACACTTGGATTTTCGGTTTTACAGGGGTTAGTGACCTTAACCCTCACATTGTTCAAGGGTCAGTTGTGTAGTTTAACCTGCCAGCAT
This sequence comes from Leptonychotes weddellii, assembly GCF_054177405.1. Lineage (NCBI taxonomy): Eukaryota > Metazoa > Chordata > Mammalia > Carnivora > Phocidae > Leptonychotes > Leptonychotes weddellii. The sequence goes on along the minus strand of NC_138380.1, from coordinate 69,635,336 downwards.
ATGATCTCACAGTCTTCACAAGAATAAAATTCTATTTTCAGTGATTTAGTCACTTTCAGATAAATACTCTTTCAGGCCAATAGGTACATGTGAAAATGTTCAAGTTAAAACTGTAATAATGTTGTTAGAATGGTCATTATCAGAAAGAGGAGTTAAGAAATGTCAGCATGAATGTAAAGAAGAGAACCTTAGTGCACTGTTGGTAGAATTAGAAACTGGTGCAGCCACTATGGAAAACAGTATGGAGGATCCAAAAAATTAAAAATAGAACTACCCTAGGATCCAACAATTCCACTCTTGGGAATATATCCAAAGGAAATGAAAACACTAACTTGAAAAGATAGCTGCACCCCCATGTTCATAGCTGCATTGTTTACAGTAGCCAAGACTTGAAAACAATCTAAATGTCCATTGACGGATGAACAGATAAAGAAGTTGTGGTATATAAATAGACAATGGAATATTATTCAGTCTCACACACACACACACGAACAGGAAATCTTACCATTTGCAATAACATAGATGGAACTTCAAGGCATTGTACTAAGTGAAATAAGCCAGACAGAGAAATACTGTATAAATGAAAGACAAATACTGCATGATCTCTTACGTGGGATCTAAATATATATGTATCTAAATATACAAATAATCTAAACAAACATAAAGAGATCAGACTTGTGGTTACCAGAGGCAGAGGTTTGGGGGGAGGAGAAATTGGAGGAAGATGGTCAAAATGTACAAACTTCCAATTATAGGATAAATAAGTACTAGGGACATAATTTACAACATGATAACTATAGCTAACACTGCTGTAGGATATATAGGAAAGTTGTTAGATTAAATCTTGAGAATTCTCATTACAAGGAGAATTTTTTCTTTTTTCTTTTCTTTGCTTTTTCCTGGATCTATATGAGATGATGGATGTTAACTGAATTTCTTGTGGTAATCATTTCACTATACATGTAAATCACACCATCATGCTGTATATACCTTAAACTTACACAATGATGTATGTCAGTTATTTCTTAATAAAATGGGGTGGAGGGAGAATTCAGCCTTTCAAATGCTCTCATCTTGTTCTCATTTTCTTCAAGATGAGGTCATGACCTAACAAGTCCTTCCATGTTCTTATAGTAATAGAGGATAAGGAGACTTTGAATCTCCTTTTGATTTTTAGCACCCCTCTCATCCGTGCTGTGTTGTCCCTGGTGTAGTCCAGACTCTATGCTTGTGATCAATGAGATGTGACTTTCTGGCTGGTTTTTGGGGGGCAGTATTCAGGCATCTACTTTTAGATGCCATGGTGTAAACTCTTTGTCCTCAGTCAAGAAATCCTTCTTTGAATCTTTTTCAGTCTGACTATAAACTTTGTAACCTCCCCATTACCACACTAAAACTTGGGAATATCTTACTCTATCATCGCACACATTTTTTTCTGGATTCTGCACAGAGGCTGTCATCTTACCTACTGAGCCACCTCAACTGGCCCTGTTGGGTTTTTGTTTTGCCACATGCTGGATACCCAACTATCACAGCTGTACTTTCTAGCACTTACTGAATTAAATTTTCTAGGGGGAGGTACTATGTTTATCAACCTGTATTGTTTTTGTCTTAAATTCTTCAAATCTTAATACTCTAGTATAGTACTTACCTGCGATAATTAATAATAATTGAGTTAATCAAACAAGTTGTCAGGTAATATGGTGGCCACGCTAATTAATTGAGGAATGGGAAAAAACATAGGATGGGAAATTGCAAAAAAGTAAAGAATAAGATTCAATAAATATATGATTTTAGTGTGCACAACGTGTGAGCTCGTTGAAATTGATCATTTCCAAAGATGAAAAGCATGACCCATCTCTTCAAGGGTGAATTGAGTGTTATGATGGCCTTGCAATATCTAGAAGTGATTGACATCTCGGGTGGCAGAAGGGTCATTGCTGCTGATGGTGAAATTGTAAAAAAATCTGTCAAGGGCACCTGGGTGGCTCAGTTGGTTAAGCGACTGCCTTCGGCTCAGGTCATGATCCTGGAGTCCCGGGGTCAAGTCCCGCATCGGGCTCCCTGCTCAGCGAGGAGCCTGCTTCTCCCTCTGACCCTCCCCCCTCTCATGTACTCTCTCTCATTCTCGCTCTCTCAAATAAATAAATAAATCTTTAAAAAAAAAAAAATCTGTCAAGGTGGGAGATGGTGATAAAAGCCAGGAGCTTGCTGATGAAGTCATCAACGAGAGGGATTGCATTTTGAGTGTTAGTTGCTGACACCACGTGTGAAGATGCTAGTGTCAAGGTTTGAGAAAAAATTTCCAAAAAGTGGATTGCTGTCTGGTGGTGGCAAAAGCATGGTCCACAATTAGCATGGAAATCTACTCAGAATTCTAATGAATTAGGAAAGTTAGAAAACAATACTCTCCGGTGAAGAGAGCTAGAGGAAAAAGTAAAATTTCAGTTAAAGCAAAGAATTGAACTGTTGTTTATAGAAATATTTGATGATACAAGAAAAAGATATCTTAATAGCATACTGTTACCTTGGGTTCATTGGAAAGCCCAGGGATAGCTATGAAGATGGGCATAATGAGGTGAGCAGTTTAATGAAATAATGATACAAAACCTAATGTGGTGTTAGGGAGGTGGAGTTTTCCTATGGTAAATGAGATGAAGGAAGCAAAAATATAGGAACAAAATCACAGTGGCATGGAATTGATAGTGGCATGGAAAGGAAAGTGAATAATAAATAGGAATTGTGTTAATGAGAATCTTGGAGGGGTGATCAAACTCAGACTGTAAAGGTCTCAGTTTTTGTGTGGCCAAATTGCTCAGAACTTGTGGTAAGGTATCTCAAATAAGTCATGAAAGTTGTCATATATTAAGCCTTGTTTCAGGAATAATCAAAACCATCTGTTATAATTGGTGCTGCCACATTCATTAATTTGCTTTTGTAAATGAAGGGCTAATGAATTAAATGGAGGCAGCTATCAATTTTTCTTAACTATGCATTTTATTTTTTCAGACACAGAATCTATGCCAATACTCAAAAAATAGTTTAATTATTGTCCCTTGATTAAACCATGAAAATAAGCCTTTATTCAACAAGTAAAAGTAAATTCAAGATTAATAGATATAAATGGAGAAACAGGTTGACCCTTAAAACCTATAAAAACTGAAAAATTGGTAAAATGGGAATACACAGTACCACTGAAGTACACAAAATATGAAGTACATAATATACACAAAGGAAATCTGGCAAGATCCATTACTCAAATTATTTTCTAGACTCTGAGGCACCAAGATGAAATTTTGGTTTCCAAAAGTTCTAAATGGAAACCCCAGGAACTTAGAAGATAATTTCTAAGATTTTATAGGAAACTCTTATTTTCCATCTCTTTAATTTTAGTCCACATGGGGAATTCTCCTGTCCCCTGTTTTTCATTCAAGTTGTTCTAATCTCTTTCAAATTTATTATTTGTATAATACTTCCTGTTTAGAAATGCTCTAAGAGATTCTTGAGATACACAATTTCTGTGTAAGTAAGAATGTCATTTTCCTCCCATTGTACAGATGAAAACAAAGTATTGTATGATGAGTTTACATTGTTGGTTCATACAAATTAATAGAGCCAATATAAGAAAATAAGCTTTCTATTTTAAGTTATGATATTACATATAGACTTTTTACTTCTCTCTTTCCTCCCTTCCACATATAAAATCTGGCATCATCTTCAAACTGAAATCACTCTCTACCTCAGATGTAAAATACTTTTTTTTCATGCCAACTTTTCGCTGACTTTTTCAGTGTGGCTTTCACTGACATCTTTTCCTATCTGAACATTGTTAGCGTGTAAAATGAAATTATTCTTCATTGTATACAACATGCTATAATTACTTCATCCTAGAATTATAAGATCAAATGCAAATTATAGGTTATGCTCAGAATCTGAAGATTTTTCCCAATTCAAGGACTTGCCATGAATCTACTTTCCCTTACTGTTACAATGCAATAAAATAACATCACTTACCGCACTGAAACCACAGTAGAGCAGAATATAAGACACTGCCTCAAGAGAGACTTCACTGTATTTCCTCCATTTTTAAAATTTCCATTAAATTGTAATGGATTTTATGTACTTCATTGACGAGATAATTTAAATATATTGGGATCCATGGCTTATCCTTCTCTAGAAGACAAGTGGAAAGAAGGGAACATGGCACAATAACCTAAGAGCCAAGAGATAAAGATGTTAATTTCCATTCTGGCACTAGCTTCCTTAATAACCATGAGATACCATATCAGCCTCAGTTTCCTCAGCAGTGAAAGAGTGTAATTGGAACAGCACCACTTACTTCACTGTTCAAGGGGGTCAAACGAGAGCACTTGTTTGACAAATCTTTGAAAAATAAAGAGCATTTTAGAAAAGCATCGTATTAATAAAATCACCACATCTCTGCTCTATTTCAGCTCTCACTATCCTTTGATGAAAAACTAACAAAAGAAAAAACAGAGAAAACACTCCCAAACTTACTTCATATCTTTAAATTCTTCACTTGCCTCTGGACTACCTTACATGTCATGATCTTTATCCAAGAGACTTGCCCATTCTGTGGCCTGCTCTGTGTCACCATCCATAAACTACTTTGGGGAAGCCTCCCTTTCTGTCTCCCTTCCCCTAGCTCACCTTAGCCTAGCTCCCGTTCCTGTTGCTGTCCCCTCTATATTTTTCCATCCAGAACACTTAAAACTGTGTGATGTAGTTATATATTTATTTTCTATATTCTTTAATAGATTGAAAGTTCTGAGAGCTGGAGAGTTATCTATCTTATCATTGTTTTCCCCAGCCCCATCACATAGTCAAGCTTCCTAAAAATGCACAAATAACTACAACAGATAATGAGTCCATAGAATTTTCTTTACCACTTTAAAGTGGCAGCCAAATAAATTTAGGAGGTAGAGCTTACAAGATGAGGCTCCTCTAATTTTTTTCCATAGCATATATTCTTTTTTGGTGTTTTTTTTAGATTTTATTTATTTGAGAGAGCGAGCATGAGCTGGGGGAGGAGGAGGAGGGGCAGATGGAGAGGGAGAAGCAAACTCCCTGCTCCCTGCTCAGCAGGGAGCCTGAACTGGGGCTCTATGTGGGGCTTGATCCGAAGGCAGACCCTGAACCATCTGAGCCACCCAGGTGCCCTCCATAGCGTATATTTTGAGAACTAGAGATTCAGTCTTCTTTTGGGGTGAATTATCTATTACTTTATGATTTTTTTTTAAAGATTTTATTTATTTATTTGAGAGAGAGAGAATGAGAGAGAGCGAGTACATGAGAGGGGGGAGGGTCAGAGGCAGAAGCAGGCTCCCTGCCGAGCAGGGAGCCCAATGAGGGACTCAATCCAGGGACTCCAGGATCATGACCTGAGCCGAAGGCAGTCGCTTAACCAACTGAGCCACCCAGGCGCCCCTTACTTTATGATTTTATTTATTACTATTTAATAGCTTATTGAGGAATAATTTATATATAAAAAATACTGCACAAGACATTCACTCTTAAATGCACAACAGAAAAAAGGACTGACCAAAAAATGAGTCTTGAGTCTGTCACAAATATAATATTCTATATATCACTTATTGAATAAACTTATCAAAATTTTTTCTTGGTCTGATAAGCTACAATCAGAACTCCATTTTACCGTATGATCTTTACATATCCACATATCCTTAGAGCACTTTCAAAAATGCATTTCATGAGCCTCTATATTCTGTATGAAATTGCTTTGTTGAGTGGAAAATAGTTACCACATCAGTGATTAAAGTTTCTCCAAAGGAACTTAATTTTCTAGGTTCAGATATCAAACACAATAGTATTCAAGGATAAGACCACAGAATTTCTTTTCCTCCATAAAATACTAGCATCCCTGTAACCTAGGTTCAATTGGAGGTGATACTGATGCAGTATATGGAACATACTGATCTTTACAACCACTTTATCACCTTTTCTATTTTCTGAGCCATAGTGGTGTTCTTCCTGCTGGGCATATTCATTTTTAATCATGTTTTCACTGTGCCATTTTCTGCTGTGCTCTCAGTTACCATATGTGTACAACCCCTTGCTGCTTTATTCCCTTGAGTCTGTTTGGAAATACACAGTCTTCTGGCCTAGGTTTTTGTTTTTTACTTTTTATTTATTTTATTTTTTTTTTACCTTGTGTTAAGTACTTCGTCATCTGGACATCTTACACTGTTATCTACTTATCGCACTGAGGTCTCAAATTCAACATTTCTGTTCTGAGACCTGTGGTGTTTTTTATGAAAAAGTAAGAGGGGAGGCGCAGGAATTACCATACGTTTTCTTAGTTCCTGACCATTCGATTTCCGAATCAGCATCTTTCCCCTGATACTGAATAGTTCTCTGTTGACTGATTTTTGTAAGCATTGTGCAGTTAACTATTTTATGGTATCAAGGCAGGAAGAAGATTTACCGTGTAGTGTAAGACTGGCTGTCTACGCCTTGGCTAGCTTCACTTCATGATGGTTACAGGTGTTATTTGGCATTACATGAAAATGAAAATATTCATTGTGCACTTCTGTGAATTTCCATTTTTGTCAAATTCCTCTATACAATTAAAGGTTTTTACCCACTCACCTTTATGACTAAACAAGAAATCAGGAATATGTTTCTCCAGTCTTTTAATAAAGCCATAATATAATAGTGATCTTTTAAAAGTTAAAGGAATTTGAGAATCTGGAAGTGTAAGCTCTCTACACAGGCAGTCCAATCAATTTTCACATATGCTTTTTTGACTGAAAATGATTAAGAAGTCAAGTATATTTTTGCACTTCCCCTTTCTAGTTCCCTTGCCTTTAACATACGCATGTGCGCGCATGCGCGCGCACGCTCTTTTTTGCCTTTGTTCCTCAGTGCCGATGGACTATGCGCTCCTGCTGTTTCAAATCTATCTCTATGCACAGCAGATGAATACTGCATTGAGACAGCTAACATTATAAATCCCCAAAGTATTTAGTGAAATGTGTGTGGGCTTAGCTCTTGACAGGAATAGAATTTCAACAATGCCACTCAGTGATATGAGATTGTCTTTACAAGTGATATCTGCAAGACCAAACCATCCTGTCTTCAAATTTATACGTAATATATGAAATTAATCAGGGTGATTATCAGTTGGTTATCATGGTTTTTTAAAGGCAGACATAGGCTACACAGCATGGGATCTGTGGGTTGGCGATCACTCAACATTTAGGAAGACATATGTAATTCTTCAGTGTGTCAAGTTTCCTATGGCCCATTGTACTCTGCTGTGATGAGGCAAAGCTATTGTTCTGCATTATCAACTATATTTCCTATGCTATCACCATCTGGAGGAGGAGAAAGAAAAAGTAAGCACTAATGTAATTTTTTTCTTACCCAATACATGCCGTGTCCCCAGAGAACCTTAAGACATTAAGGTATAAGTGGTATCTAAAGATTAGAAAACCTATATCCTTACTCCTGTTTTATGCTGGAATCTGCTCTGACAGTTTTAGCTAATTAGCTAATTTATTCACCAATGATTTCAGCCAAACAGGATTCATGAGATGCATTCATTTATTGATTTGTTCTTTGAATATTTATTTCATACTGTGCTCTGAAAATACAATCGAGAAACAGCAAAAAAAATCCCAGCTCTCATGAATTTTACATTCTAATAGGAAAAGAAAGACTAAAAAATAAAAATAACTAGCAAAAAGATGTGACGTCAGTTATCATTAAGTGCCATAGATGAAAACAAAGGAGGAAATAGGGAAAAGAATTGCTCAACAGAATGATGGGGCTCAATTTCAAATAAGATGTTTAGGAAATACCTTAGTGAGGAAGTGTCTGGGGATAGAAGCCTCAGGAAGTGAGCATGAGTGTTACTGATAGAAGAGCTTTCTAGCCAAAGCCAAAACCCAAACCCAAACCCAAACACCTATAGATATAAAAGCTCTTAAGTGTATATTGCCTGGTGTGTTTGAAGAGCAAAGGTCCAATGTGGCTAAAACACAACAGATAAGGGGGATAATAATAGAACATGTGGTCAGAGAGGTAATGTGGTTAGAGAAGAATGATATGTAGACCTCCTGAGACATTATAGGCTACTGTAATGATTTTTGCTTTCTGAGTAGTAGGGGAAGCCATTAATGGGTTTTAAAGCATGGAATGGCATTATATAATTGACATTCTAAAAGACTATATATTTATATATTGGTGTCAATATAAATATAGATATGGACAATTTCCCCCAGTTGCAGTGTGGAGAATAGATAATTGGGTCGAAATCAGAATCAGGGAACAAATTAGGAGGCCATCACAATTACCCAGACTAGAAGTACGGATGGCTTGGATCACGTCACTGTGGCGGATGTAGTAAGCTATTGAATTTTAAATATATTTTGAAAGTAGAGCTGATAGGATTTGCTGCCAAAGTGAATGTTGGCTATAAAAGAAGAATAATTAAAGATGACAAAACAAGATTTTTAGCTTAGGCAGCTGAAGAACAGTGTGGCTATAATCAAGACAAAGAAGATGTTAGGGGAAGCAGGCTTTGGGAGATAGGACAAGTCTGCTTTGGAAAAGGTGAGTTCAAGGTGTCTTTGACTACTTAGGTGAAGATATTAGGTGGTATCGTACAGGTCTGGAATACAGGATGTTATGGGAGAAATCCAGGCTGGAGAATACTTTTAGAGTCCATTCATATTTAGATAATAGTTAAAGCTTTGATTATCAAGGAGTGGGTTTAAATAAGGGACAAATATCCAAATATTTTGTTTAAAGGTTCTTTGATGTTAAGATAATGGGAAGCTAGAAGGAGTAAACACTGATACAGAAGGGAAACCATGGGAGGGGGAAGTGTCCTGGAATACCACTGAAGAAGTATTTTTAGAAAGTGGCTGTGCCTAAAACTATAATGTTATATGTCAGTTCTCTCAATTAAAAAAAGGGAGTGATTTATATGTAAAATACTGCTGATAAGTAAAGGATGGCAAAAACTGAGGGCTGCTTCTGCATTTAACAAGGTGAAGTTTCTAGGTGATTTTGATAGAAGTAGTTGCGGCATGAAAGTCTCACTGGAATATTCTCAAGGAGAATAGGCTTCAGAGAGTAAGTATAAGCAATTATTTTGAGAAGATTGTCTGTTAAATAGAGCAGAGAAAGAGTGATGCTTAGGGAGAAATGGGACCAGTATGTTTGTGTGTGTGTGTTTCAAGATCGCAAATATCACAAGCAAATTGTATTCTCTGGGAATGGCACCATATGAAAATAAACTCATTCCATCTTTGACCTGAATTTTACACTTTATTTTAATCATCCACCTATCTCACTAACAACTCTGTTAAAATCTTCCTGAATTAGTGATTTTACTATTTTTTACTCATACTGCCAAACCATCAATAAAGTTTTGAGTTCCAAACTCTGCTCTCATTGGAGTACGGGAGAGTCTTAACATCAATACAAATGTCTTTCTAAATAGGAAATGCAGAGATCTAAACTCCCTTTTTCTATATCTCAAAAAATAAACCCGAAAGGTAGTATAAGACGGGGATGTCTCAGTAGTTTTGCTTCCTTGTTACCAGTAAGTCATACCTTTTGGGGACATAGTGGGAGTGTTGCAACTGAGGTTCCTATGACTAAAAATGTGAATCGGTAATTATTTTAAGCAAGCAATTTATAATTCTTCTTTGTATGTTTCTGAGGTAATGCCTCCTTACGTTGAAGATATAATACACCAATAGGTATTCTAAAATGTGGAAGGATCTCGGGAGTATCTAAAGTTTTTGTCAGCGGCACCTGGGTGGCTCAGTCGTTAAGCATCTGCCTTTGGCTCAGGTCATGATCCCAGGGTCTTGGGATCAAGCCTCACATCAGGCTCCCTGCTCAGTGGGAAGCCTGCTTCTCCCTCTCCCACTCCCCCTGCTGTGTTCCCTCTCTCGCTATGTTTCTGTCAAATAAATAAAAAAAATCTTTAAAAAAATAAAAAAATAAAGTTTTTGTCAGTTATTGTCACAAACAGTGCTACATAACAAACCACTTATTAACCTATGTCCCCAGCATCCATGAGGTGGAGAAATGCTGTCCACTGTTAGTAGGCAAGACTGCAAAGCACTTGGTAGACAAAAATAGGAAGGTGTGAAAAATAATGCAGTTCATTTTTTACCCTGCTGTTGCAATTTGCTGTGTTTTTCTTAACCAACTGAGCCACCCAGGTGCCCACAATTTGCTGTGTTTTTCTAACTGGCTCAGGATATATCCTAAGTAGTGAATATTAAAAAGAAAAATGATGGTATGAGAAGTAAATTAATACAATTCTAATTATCAAATACAGAATAATGTTGTGATTGTGAACGGTTTTTGAAAACAGATAGGAGTTTATTATCTCAACGCCTTTACTCAGTTAATTTTGTCCATAGACAGATGTGTCATTTTTTCATTAAATTTATGATAGTTTAAGTTTTATATATTTATATACACTTTTTTGGTCTGCTTCTCCTAGTGAAGTGAAAACTCCTCAAAGACCTAAACCATATTAATTTTGATCACCAGTGTATCACTAGCCCTTAGCACATAATAGGTACTCAGAAAGTACAAGTTGAAGGAAAGAGGGAAGAAGGGAAATGTTGAGTAAGCAGGAGCCAAATGAAAGGAAGAGAGAGAGGAGAATTGTAGGCAGAGGGGAAAACAGAAAAGTGTGCTTTGAGGTGAGAAGGAATGTGGTATGCAGACCTGGGAGCAATCTGTCCAGTCCAGTATGATTGGCTGACAGGAAAAGGGCAGAAAAGATTTAGAAATAATCGATACTCTTAGGGCACAAGGATGCAAAGGTCATTTTGAATAGTTTTAATGGCAGTGATAGTCTATTTATGTGTTCTATAAGAGAAAGTTAATGAGATTTCTCTTAAAAAAATAGTATTCTGGTGTCTGCTAGAGAAGTTCTGGGAAGACACGGTGTTGAACATATATTCATCTAGCTGCACACACATTACTTTATCACTTCTCCTGATCCAGCCACCTGAAGGAGTGGGGCAGGCATGGAGATCCAAGCATGTTCCAGTAGAGAGCTGGTGCTGGTCTTTCTCTCCGCTCAGAGCCTGGAGAGTGCTGTTCTAGAGAGCTTGACTGGACTGTGTAAGAGCTTGACTGGCCCTCTGGAAGATAAGGAATTAACAATTGCCTGGGTTGGTCCTGCTGCTGCTTTCTGGGTTTGGGAGAGCTCTAGGAACTGGTTGAGGGGAGAGCTTCCCCCAGATGCTCCCACTGCCCAGCCACCTCTCAGGGGAAGTCTTTTCCTTGTAGAAAATGAAGCACATCACATCCCACCAAAGCACACAATGGGGCTGAAAAATGTTTTCCAGACTAACAAATATAAGTCCATAAATGGTGAGACAAAACCTCTTGTCTCATAAAATCAAGTAGAAATAATATTTCAAAGTGTCAAGAATGATATAAAACACCTGAAGGAAAATATGAGACTTGGGGAAAAAATTCTGAAAACCAAAAATGATAATACTCAGATTTTCAGAAAGTGAAAAGAATTGGACAGGCTATCAGAGTTAGCTAAAAGAAAATTTCCCTGAGCTCGAGAAAAGCCAAATATGCACAGTCTGAGGGCAAGAATGTAAGTCCCAAGAGAAGTCTGCCTGCCTCATTCTCCACCGAATCCCCAGAGCAAGAAAAGTACCTGGCACATAGTAGGTCCTAAATGGATTTTTGTTTTGAGAATTAATAAACCTGAAATTTGCTTCTGGCTCAATTTGATGAAATGCTTTTAAGGTATGATGTTAAATGACATATAATCTACTTAGGGAAAAGGAGATCAAGATGGAGAAAAAAATGCGATTGTAGTTAAAAATGAAACAAAATGGAACCTTGGGGTTTTCTTCAATATGCCTCAACATTTTACTCTTAACACAAAAGGTAGTAAATTATTATTGATCACTCATACAGGCCATAAATATCAGTCAGTTATGGTGATGCCTTAACAAACTACCATAGTCAAAAGTGATTCAAAGATATATTTAGACTAAATAGAGGCTTAAACAAAAACTTCATAACACTGATATACTTGGCATGTAATTGTATGAATAAATGTGTGTTATTTTTAGCAAAAAAGTTGGTGTTTAATATAGTACTTAATTTCCTTTTAAAATTTCCAAATACTTGTGAAATTATAAGTAATGGGCTTTACGTCAGCATATAGCCATTAGTGCTATGGGAGTGGAGAGGTTATCAAGGAAAAAGAATGTATCACTGTTGTTTTACCCTTAGTAGAATATCTCGTGTCCCTTGCTGAGAGAGGGAACATGGTATCAGGAGTAGAAGACTAAATTTCATGATCTCTGTGTGGCTTTCTGTATGTACGGTTGTATGATTTTCTGTTGATGACTGCTGTATATAAGGATGATTGCTACTTCTTAGATTCTTGGAAATTTTACCAAGCAGTTTCTCCCTAAAGCTAATAATTTCATTCTTTAGGATTTTAATAACGTTTAGACTAGTCAAAAAAACCATATCCCCAAACACATATTGCAAACTGTATGAAGAAGTATTACATTCTCCTTCTCTGAATGTTTGCCAATAATTCCAAAAAAAATTTGTACGACTCCCATTTTCCTTTGGTATATGGGAAAGTATAAAAAAAAGATATAACAGCAACTTTTCATAGGTCTCTTGGGACGATAAACATCTCCTTTATGGCTTTTATGGGATGGAATCATTCATATCATACTTTTAACATGGTTCTAATAGTAGATGTTTATTGACTTATTTTACTCCAGCCAATTTTCTCTGTATCACCCATCACATTGTATGATGCTAATTCATTACAAATGATGAACTATCCCATTGGAAGTATGAGCGTGCAGTGCTGCCAAACTCAGGAAGGCAAAAAGAACATTTTTATTCGTACCATGTATTCATCTGGTGAAAATTTGCTAAATTGTTCTATAAAAAATCTCTAAGACACTTAATTTATCGATTGCTTGGAACATAGACTGTATCTTTGAGGTTTGCTCTGTAAAAACATGCTATGCAGTATCATTAGGCGGAATGAGAGAATGATTATATGGAAAACAAAATGAAAACTTTGTTTCTGACTCTTTGGAATCATATTCCGCTATGACTAGATAGAAGGGCAAAAATAATACCTTTGGCAAAAATGGAAGAATATATAACACTAAGTACAGAAACATGCAAATAGAAGAGACCACATGGAACTTTTGTAAAATGCTAAAGCAGCTTATTCTGATTAAATATTAGTTTTTTGGGGTAGGAAATATTTGTTTTGTTGAGAATGTTCTTTTCATAAGCATAATGACATTGAGTGCTTTTCTCCCACTAACAAGTTTATTTTTAACATTTCCATCTAGTTTCATTTTTTGGTTAAATGATAAAGAGCTCCTTAAATAGCCGCATTTCAGCACCTCATGTCCTGCAATCTGATCTCCCACAGAGCTTATTTAATCAAAGCAACGTGAAACTTTAAGCTATATAGTCACATTTGGGAAGGGCTTGTAATTTCATGTTTTATTTACTTTTATTTATCTCCCTGTCATAGACACACTGTACCAATTAACTGAGAATCCTGTTTTTGAACTCAAACCAATGCATCCCTTCTAAAAATCAAACTCTGGACTACTTTTCTCCAAATGTTTCTAGGGAATTCCAGTTGTTGCTGTTCCTTTCATGTATCTTTTTAAATTTTCCACTTCAGGTTCCTGGGCAAATGCTAGAGCTCTGGGGAAGCTTGAATTTAACCATTACTACTGTTTAGATCCCTCTCCTCTTATCATATGATTTTTTTTTTAAGATTGACATTTATGATTATGTGTTTATGAGCACACATATATACATATGTGTGTATATATATGTATATATGTGTGTGTGTGTGTGTGTGTGTGTAAAAAGTTTGTAAAGGATCTCATACTTTGAATTAAATGTGACCAGTAGTATAATATGGTTGTCTACCAAATACATCTGGTATGCAGGTTTATACATATACATAGTAGATTTTTATGAGTGAGGGGGGTGTTGTGGTTAGTTTTGGCCAATACACTGCAAGCAATGGAATATCACTTTGAGGACAAGTATTTAATTGCTGTTACAGAAACTCTCAGTGTTTGCTTCTCTCTGGAACAATGTCTGTTATTATTTAAGGTAGAAGCCACTCTATCAGTCTTGGTCCTTTAGTGAACATGGTGAGACAAACATTCTTGCAGACTGACTCTGGAATTATAGCCTGAAGGAGAAGTAAATGTTTATTTGAGAAATGGACCTGATTGTTACTGCAGCATAACTTAGCTTATTCTGACTAAGAAATACATTAAGGTCCTTCCTAAAAGCTTATGATAACTTCATAAAAATAAATATAAACATTAGTATAAAAAAGTGTCCATATCTGAATTTGTAGTTTCTTCTTAGCCAAGTCATTTGACATTAACAATGTGTTATGTAAGGCATTAATAAGTTCCTAAACATGGCAGTGCCTCCTTCAAATACTCAGGATGATTAAGAGCAAATTACTTAAATTCTCTGGTATTTTCATAATAAAATTGCTGACTTACTATTTTTTTTTGTTTCATCCAAGTTCTTTGAAGGATATAAGATGGTGAATGTATATCTTCAAGGTACACACTTGAGTTTGAGAAGAGTCTGGATTACAACTTTATGCCATCTGTTTAATTATTTTGTGTTCAGAAATAAAATCAGAATCTCAAATATTTATGAAATACTTAACATGCGTAAAAGATTTGATTTGGGTCATTGGGGAACTATAAAGAAAATAAAGGTGTTTTCCTTGTCAAAAACAAAAAATTGACATTTATGAAGACTTCCGCATACCGCTGTCCTACCTTTGCCCCAGTACCACCAGCCTTGATTGCACACTCTTCACAACTTCCTTTATGAGCAGCGGAAAACTCCTGATCACCCCCCTTCTATGTACCCCAGGTCAAATTAGACTGAGTTCCACTTAATATAACCCAAAAAAGTAATATTTGCATTTAGGATAATGTGAAGTGCCTAAGGTATCTCTCTGTGCCTTCCTAAAATGGATGTTCACTTTAATACCATTTTTCTCTTAAAATGTGAGCTTGGATAGGACTAGGTGGAGCCAGATATTTAAAAGCATTCAGACTTTGTGCCATAATTTAGATCACAATATGGATGCAGCCACCACCATCCCTGCCTCATGATGATAAGGGAATTTCTAATATTTTTGCCTGCTATTCAAAGGGCGAATAAAAAGAAAATCAACAAGAGTGGGGGAAGGTTTAGAAAAAAGTAGAGAGTGGTGGTCTGAGTCTTACTAAAACAAATTCTTATCTTTCTTGGCGCCACAGTCAGTGTCCACTACAGAGTAGTGCCATATACTACTTTTCTAAAATCATGTGTTCTCATGAATTTTTTGAAGTATAATTAACATACAGTCTAATATTTGTTTCAGGTGTACAATATAATGATTCATCAATTCTATATATTACTCAGTGCTCGTGAAGAGAAGTGTACTCTTGATCTCCTTTATCTATTTCACCGACCCCCTCCCACTTCCATCTGGCAACCACCAGTCTTTTCTATTTAAGAGTTTTTTGTCTATTTTTCTTTGCTTCTTAAATTCTACATATGAATAAAATGATATATTTGTCTTCTCTGACTAACTTATTACACCTAGCATTATTCCCTCTGGGTCCATTCATGTTTTTGCAAATGGGAAGATCTCATTCTTTTTTATGGCTGAGTAATATTACATTGTACATATATATCCCGTCTTCTTTATTCATTCACTACAGTGGACACTTGAATTGCTCATCAACAAAACAAAAAGGCAACCTCCTAAATGGGAAAAGATATTTGCAATGATATATCCGATAAGGGGTTAATATCCAAAATGTATAAAGAACTGATACCACTCAACACCAAATAAAATAATCCAATTAAAAATGGACAGAGGAGCTGAATAGACATTTTTCCAAAGACAACATACATATGGCCAACAGACATGAAAAGGTGCTCAACATCACTCATCATCAGGGAATGCAAATCAAAACCACAGTGAACTGTCACCTCACACCTGTCAGAATGGATACAATAAAAAACACAAGACATAACAAGTGTTGGCGAGGTTGTGGAGAAAAAGGAATTCTTGTGCACTGTTGATGGGAATGCAAACTGGTGCAGCTACTGTGAAAAACAGTACAGAGGTTCCTCAAAAAAATTAAAAATTGAAATACCATAGGATCCAGGTCTTCCACTAGTTGGTATTTACCCAAAGAAAACAAAAACACTTATTCGAAAAGATACATGTTCTCATGAATTTTTGACTAATAAGTTATTCTATAAGAAGGGTTCAGGTATATTAGGATTCATCAAGCTAGAAATCCACAGAGTTGTCAAGGAACGAGGAAATTCATTGATTCCACAAAACTTTTGAGTTTCTATACATTTATTGATGAATAAGACAGTTACTAAGTGTTGTGTATGTGCACGCATACATTTGCTTATGATTTAGGATACAGAAATTTTCAGTGACATTGTTTTCTTTTATAATGAACACATTTTTATTAATATCAATTGTAATAAAAGGGGTCTATTTCTAAAATTTATTTTATAATCCATAAAAAAGTAATGTATGTGCCTAGTAAACACTATCTACAAAGTCGACTTGTAACTCTTAAATTACGTTGACTTTTTTTTGACAGTCATCATCATGTCTATGCTTCTGATTCTTGATTTTTCACTTGGAATGTCTCTTGTTTCATTTCTTAGGTTGGATCCACTGTGTGCTTATTACTTCTTGGTTTACCTTTTGAATTTGCCAAAGCACAACTTCAAGCAACTTCCTTGAGTATAAAAGAGGTAAATTTTCTGAGTTTTTCTGTTTGAAAATGTTTTTATTCTATACCTGTATGGTTAACAATTTGGTAGCTGATGAAAGTACATGTTGAATAATTTTTTATTGCTTTCTAGGTAATTGATATTACTTTTTGAATGTTGTTTATATGTAAATATCTTTTATTCTCTCCACTTTTACATTCTTTTTCTTTCGATCCTTCTGAAATTTCATGATGTGTCTGAGTCTCTCTATAAAGTATTAGATTCTCCGTTGAGCCTTTTCCTTTTTGTTGTCACTCTCTTATATATCTATATTTTGAAATATTTAGTTAATTCTTTAAGCCTTATATTTGATTTTAATTTTTTAAAATAATTTTGTCAATCATGTTTAAAAACATGATCCAGTGCATTCAAGAAAAGAAATCTATGTAGGTCTTTGAATTGTTGAACTTTAGAAGCAAAAACTTTTTTTCAGGGGATGTAGAGCCTTACCCATGACCAAAATTACAAAGTAGTAATAGTAGTCTTTGCCCTTCCTCTCCACCTCCCCTTCTTCCTCCTCTTCCTCCTCATCCTACTATTGGTGATTATGTAATGCTGTTGGGTACATAAATTAATACAGCCTTCCTGGAGGGCACTTGTTTAGTAAACACCGAAGCTTTAACAGTATGAATATTAGTTAACCACTAATACATATAAAGTCTACCTCTAAAAATTTATAATTAAGAAATTATAAGAATACCCTAAAAACATATTCAAGAATAGGAAAACTAATGGTCAATATTGAGAAAATATATCACTTAAGTTATAGGTAAGTGCAAATAACCAGTGAAAAGTTCCTGAATTAATAGAGTGACTTATTTCAAATTAAATATATTAAAATGGGTAGATTCAGCATCAGTTAATTCAGTGGATCATACATATCATTGAAGAACTTCTATTTAATTCTCATATTGGCCTATGGCTCCTGTCTACAAATAAACTGGCAAGAATTATGCTGTTACAGTAATTGATTAGACTAAACAAGATTCAGACTAATTTCTGAAAAAGTTATCAAGATTATGTTGGCAATTAGCATGATGATCAGGCTTGCCACTGGAATTGATAAAGTTTTGGAATTTTATATGACCAGACAGGAATGGATCTCACAAAGGTCTAAAGCCAGGACCCACTGAACAATGTTTTTGGGTGACTAACTTTAACTTTATTGAATCTCAAAGAGAGTTCACAGTAATTGGTTTGTGCTTAGAACCTGGTGCAGTAGAGAGAAACATACTCAAGAATCCAGAGTAGCTAAGACAGAGTCAGGCAGAGGTTATTGGGGTGGGTGGCAGAGCACGGGAGTACAAAACAGTAAAGGCAGGCTTCTAAAATCTGGCCAAATTCTCACCATGCTTAAGTGGAATGAATCACTTATATCTCACATACCACTTATGCCTCACATACCTGAAGTGAGCTATTTTTGGGGGTCTAGAAGTTGACCCCTGGACAAATTCCTCCCTTTTGTTTAGTCATCCCCATAAACATCCATAACTTTTGTCACCGTGAAAAAATCCCATCCCCTGTGTCCTTCGGTTTCTTTTTATCACTGATATAATTATCTTTGCGGATAGTATACTCTGCAACTCTAGCAATTGTAAGAGAATTGGAAAATACTTAGGACAAAATTTTAAAGATAGAAACTTCTATCTTATTAGGACATTGTGTTTACAAAATAGAGATATTTTCTAAATTAATTGGGACTGGATGAAAAAGAGTAAGATTCAATCTGACTTAGAACTTCAGTTCAGATAAGCAGTAATCTGTGTATCAGAGACACGAATGCTTATGTCTGTATAATTCAGTGGGAGTTTCTAAAATTTATGTGCTTTTGAGAAACCCCTTGGGAAATTCTACAGGATAGAAGAAAAACATTATAGAGACAATATCAACATTTAAAGAAAATAATTTGAACTTTGTGGTACAAGGATGTGATGATGATGATAATAAATCAATGACATGTATCTACTTAACCTCACTCATGGAGTAAGTAATGCTTTTGCTGTTGAAAGAAGAAATTTCATAAGAGCTCTAAGTGTTTGCTTTTTTAAAGGCAAATAACATAAGTAGTGCTGAGATAGCAAACTGAATTGAGGATAATACATCGCTAAGTAAGCTTTTTAAGTCAAGATTGATAGATAAAGCATAATCAATATCAAGGACTGATCATGGGTAACTTCAAATAGTCTGATTTTAGCACATCACAAAGTAAACTTACAGAATTTTCACGAGAGGAAGGTTTCCATTAGCCATCCATGGAATTTGAAATATAATTTTTCAGCAAAGGAAAAGACATAAGCTTGATCCACCTGCCAGTGTCCAATATCATAACGTTATTTTTCCTTCTTTTCTTTCCTTTTTCTCCAATTCCAGTAATTTGAAAAGATTCACAAGATACTTAAATTGAAAAGAACATAGGATATACTAGTACTCAACTGTCAAGTGCAGGTCAAATAATTGAAGTCCTTTCTCCTTTTAGAAAAATACATCTGTAAGATGTCAAGATGTCCTTTCTCTTAAAGATAGGTCATAGAGGTTAATGGCTAAGTGCATAACCAAGAGACATCATGACCTGGATTTGAATCATAGTCAAAACATTTACTAATCATGTGATGCTTGTCAAGTCATTTAAAATGCCTAAGCCTTAGCTTTTTTTTGTCTCTATCCACCTGTATTCGTCAGGTCATTATGAGGAATAAATCAAATAATGTATGTTGAAAGTTATATAAAGTTTTCTGACAACCTTAGCAAATGGATCTAGTGTGGATCACTATCCAGGCAAAACTCCATAAAAACTATTGATAAACCATGACCAAACTTCATTATATGTCAGTTTTTTTTTCCGAAAAATGGTAAAAAGGAAGCTCTGTCTCAAATTAGAAAGAGGAAGAAGAACCTCAGAGTAAAGAAATCAAGTTGACCTTGGTGATCCTTGCCAGGCACTGAAGGCTTGGTTTCTCTGTGGACTGTGGTGGATAGTGATGTGGTCTTACTTGCAGGCAGGCTGAAAGCAATAAGTAAGACCACTCATAAAGCCAGGGCACTTGAAATGATAGATAATCTCTAAAAATGAAGGAGACAAGCTACAGAAAGGAGTTTTTCTTTTCTTTATGCTATGCATGGGAAAAATAAAAGATCTGTGAAAACTTGAATCTCCAGTACTGGACCATACAGGAGAAGAGATCAGAATTCCATAAGACAGCACAACTTTAAAATGTTACATGAGAAAGCATAATGAATATCTAGATATGAAAAATATAGAGTGATTTTTAATATAATAAATAACTTAAAAATAAAATTTAAAAATGAAGAAAATTAAGGAACTGTTAGACATGGGAATACACATGCATAAGAACAGAAAGATATGAGAGATAGGAAGAAAAGAGAGAGTTCTTGCACATTTATAATGGTCGTTTCCAGATGGAAGAATACACAGAATATGGGACAGATTACAGCAGAAGAGAATGGACTAGAAATTTATGGGTTTGAAGAACTAAAATAAAAACCTGAATGCATAATTGAAGAATCACAAACTAAGCAGATAAAACACCCAGAAACGTAACAGTTAAAACCAAAAGGAATGACACGTAGATGCAATAGGGCAATAAATAAAAGGTCAGGAGTCCATGTAAGTACATCTTTGATTTTCAAACAGTAAAAAATTATGTAATTTTCTGTATTTAGCTTAGGAAAACACCAAACACGAGAACAAATGAAGACATTTTTCAGGAACAAGACACAATATTACTTATAATCTGACATTAACAGAATGAAAATGTCTTCAATAAGAAATAAATGAGTTATCAGTAAGAAGCAAGATAGCCAATACAGAAATTCTGCTTCTGGCCAGAATGGAATAACAGGAACCAGATCTATGCTTTCAAGTGAAACTATAGAAAAAAAAAAATGAGCGAGATTATGAAAAAGTGGTTTTCAAGACACTGGGCATCACAAAATGAAGAAAAAGGATCCCTTAGAAATGGGGTGGGGAGGAACATGAGCCCTAGGAAGACCCATGCTTACTGCATTAAGAGTTTTCAGTCTGAGGTGTAACAGAGGAGAAACCCAGGTATAGTCCTGTAGGTCTCTGCGTTAGCAATAGCTGAGACAAAGCAGCAGGGGTTCACAGCACGGAATCTAGTGAGGAAAGAGTTCCAGAGAGTGAATTTCAGAGATCAGTAGAAGGTTCCCTTGAATATTCAGCTGAGTACTTATCAAGGCATGCATGTGAGGAAACTAATCAAGGCCAGGAAAAAAGCACCTGAAAGAATTAGAAGTAACAGTGATGGATGCTTACACGGAGCTAGGAATAGTGCCTGCTCCCCTCAGTGATAGTGGAAAACTTGGTGATTCACAGAACATTACACAAAGTGTTTCTTTGAGTGTATGTACTAACGGTATAACAATTCATTTAATGTTCTCTCTTCTTATATCCAATATCTGTCCATTATGGGTCATTTTTTATTAGGTGATATTTGCCCTCACCAAAGGTTGTATTTTCCTACTTTCAGCTTTTTCCAGCTTTCTCAACTCAGTCTATGAAGCTAGCATTACCTTTATATAAAGGGTACTCATAAATTTAGCATAAAAATTATTTTATAGCCCACTTGTGGTACATTATAGATTGATTTATCTGCTCATTAACCCTTCCTAAACTTAGAGAAACTATTAAGATATGTTAAATATATTCATGTCTTTTGCTCTGCATTCTGATAAACAGAATAAGCTAATCTGTAGTCAAAGAAATTACCTCAAAAACCCGCTAATGAATTTGCTTTCTTCACTCTTCCAGCTACATTGCTAATAGCAGTCTTTCAAAATACTTTGGAATTTCTGTTGATTTCTCAAGGGCCTCAAGGATTTTGACTGAATGTGCCTATATATGTGTGGAAGGGTTATTTCTTGGATGCTTAATATGTTAATACATTTATAGAAAAATAGGCTTTTATCACTTTTTACCTGCACAAAATAGACACTAGAGTTTGAGGAAACATTCTTATTTTTCCTATTACAGAGATCTTTAGTCATGAATTAGCCTCAATGTTAAAAGACAAAATAAAAAAAAAATAAACACTATTCAAGAGTAAATACTGTTCTTAATACAAAAAAAAAAAAAAAAAACCCACAGATTAGCATATGTGTTTGAAGGCATAAGTCCTTTCTCCATTCTAACAAATTCAAAGAAAGAAAAATTCTTTGTGGGCTATACCAACAACTTTTTCATGTATTCTTGTACAGAAAACAACAAAACTGTAAGCGGAGTGCTGGATATACCAGAATAGCTTTCCTGTTATGAACCAGAGTGCCTTAGACTACACAGAGAAATAAGTGCTCCAATTTCTCCTTCTCTGTTCACTCTCACTTGCCCAGACTGAAAGTTCTTCCCTTTGATTTTCTCATGAGTTCCCTTATCTCAGTAGAACCAGAACACTTACGTTGAAACACTTTGGAAAAGCAAGCTGAGGGAGCACAGGGAGGAGGGCAGCATTGTAGTCCACTGTGGTGGCGGATGAACAGAGCCAAGAGGAACAGGACGATTTTCCTGCCTGTTTTTCCTCTCATCAGCCTCAGGACTTGTCCCCATGTGTAATAGGAAGTGTTGCACCAAATCACAAGTTTTCAAACCCACAAAGATTCTTTGAAATTTCTTGGAAACTCCTCTAATGATGTGCTTTTGATGGGAGCAAGGGGAAAGTTAAGGGTAAGTGGGACTTCTATTTTAATAGAGCAGCTTTGCTTTTAGCTTTTTTATATTTGGACTTTCTTACGACTTGAATTAAAAAGTTTGGAGAACTGTTAATCCAAGTGATCTCCACAGTCCTTTCTATCCTTGTGAGGCTATAAGGCTTTATTCCATTATCACCTGAGTAAACAGCCATCCTTTTGACCTATCATCTTAACTATTTGACATTCATTTTAATATTGATGTCACCCAAGCCACCTAGTCACAGATTTCTAAACCAAGTATAAATATTCTGCTAGCCTTGAAAAATTCCTTTAATTCACAAGGTGCTATTTTTAAACAAATTCAAGAACCTCTGTTTCTTACAATTATTATGTCAATATGGTTTCTCCATTGAAAATGTGGAATATTACAGATTGATCTCATCAAACCTTGATGTAGCATTGGAATGATTCAAGCTATAGCAATATAATTTACTGTCACCTATTCTTTACTCAAGGAAATAAAATACAAATAGAATTTATTTTGGTTTTGTCCTGCTTCTCTCCTTCCTGGTCTTTAGTGATGCTTCCTCAAGCAAATAACAATTTATTGATAATTCACTTAGAACAATATCTCCTATTTCTGCCATAGTCTTTGCTGCCAATAGACTTCAGTAAGGTAGCCAAACAACTGGCCATAGCCGTCTTCCACATAAGGTCACTACTGATAGTCCCCTTTTGCCCTGAGAAAAAAGATCCTCTTCTCCCTGAATTACTAGTATGGGACTGAGATTAGACTGTGGTATTTAGTAAGACTTGCTCAAGTGTTGAGAGGTGAGAAGAACCTGTGTTCCTGGCCATACACCCTGTCTTAGCTATTTCAATAACTGATAAGACACAGACCAAATCTGATTCATTCAGTTTTACAAAACTCCATGAGGGAGATTAATTAGTCCATACCAAATTAAAATTTGCACAGTTTTAATGTAGATAAATTTGAAAACCTCTATGAAATATATAACAAATTCTTTTAAAACCTTTTTTCTAAATAAGTTAATATATATAATTTTTCCTAAAATAATTCTCCCCAAAACCTATCCCCATAGAGACAGAAGATTCAGAGAGACCAATGCAAAAGAAAAACTAGGAAAAAAAAAATAAAGAAAATCTCACCAGGGATTTTCACAGGGGAAAGACACCAGGGAGATGCACAGGGGAGCTAAACAAATTATTAAAAAAACAAATAACCCTAAACTGCATAAAGTATTGTAGAGTATATGAAAAAGAAGTTTTGAAAATGTATTTGGAATTAATACAACATAGATATCAAAACCTGACAAAAATTACACCAAAACCAGAAACTACAAAACAAACTTACTTATGAGTAGTCTTGAAAGAAAATTTATTAAATTAATTTTAAATTATATATTAAAATAATATATATAATATATATATTATTAAAATATATATTAAAATGTATTAAAATATAAATATATATAAAATAACATAAAATATATAAAATATAAAGTATATTAAAATAATATATTATGGCTGAGTTAATTATTTCCAGAAAGGCAACGGTGGTTTAATATTAGGAAGTCAATTAATAAAATCCTTGATGTGGTTAGAATCGAGGAGACTAATCATATAAACCTCTTAATTGGAAAGAAATGGCATTTAAAAAAAAAAAAACTATTCATGTTAAAACCCTAAATATAAGCAGAATTATTGGCTATTGCTTTAACATGATAAAAAAATGCAGGTCAAATAAGTCTCTGTCTGGAATATGAAAAGGTATCAATGGAAAAAGTAATACAAACATTAAGAGAACTTAGCAAAAAAGCAGATTATAAAATTAACACTCAAGAAATCTATACCATGTGATTTCACTCATATGTATAGTCTAAAAAATTAAATGAATAAAAAGTAGAATCAGTCCTATAAATACAAAGAACAAATTGATGGTTGCCAGATGGAAGGAGGGTGAGGGGATGGGCAACATGGTTGGAGGGGAGCCAGAGATAAAGTCTTCCAGTTACGGAATGAATAAGTCACGGGGATAAAAGGTACAGCATAAGGAATACTACGGTCAGTGGTGTTGTAGTAGTGTTGTATGTTGAGAGATGGTGGTTACACTTGCGGTGAGCATAGCATAAGGTATAGAGATGTTGAATCACTATTGTACACTGAAACTAGTGTAACATTGTATGTCAGCTGTACTCAAATAAAAATTAAATGTATAGCCTTCATATAAGCAAATAAACATTAGTTAAAATACATAATGAAAAAGAATATGCATTGATAACAGTAAAGAAACTAACAGCATTCTAGCATACACATGTTAAAACATACTCTAAGGGACGCCTGGGTGGCTCAGTTGGTTAAGCAGCTGCCTTCGGCCCGGGTCATGATCCCAGAGTCCTGGGATCGAGTCCCACATCAGGTTCCTTGCTCAGCGGGGAGTCTGCTTCTCTCTCTCTCTCCCTCTGCTTGTGCTCTCTCTGTCAAATAAATAAAATCTTTAAAAAAAAAAAACATACTATAAAACATCCATCATTAAAATTTTGACTTTGGCATATTAATAGACACACAGAGAAATGAAACAGAATAACAAATCTCGAAAGACACCTAATTGCACATGAAATTTTTCCATATGATCATGTTCCATTTCAAAGTTTTGGGATAAATATATATTTTGTTTTATTAACCAGGTGCTTTTTAAAAATATATTATTATAGTTGACTTACAATATTTATATTAGAAATGGATTTAGCAAATGTTGTGAACTATCTGGGTAGTTATGTATAAGGAAAAAAAAGACAAAATGGATCTTTTTTTTTAATTTTATGAGAGTAAGCATTTGAGATTCTCCATAAAGGATCTAGAGGAGGTAAGGGAACCAGCAGAACTTTTGACAATATCACAGGGTTTTAGAAACAAAAAAAGTTTGGAGCTGTCAAGGCAGCCAAAGTTGAGAAAACCATGATGCGAGGGTAAAGTGAGGTGTGGGAGTTTGTGCCTGAAACACCTCATGGATGCACAGGGCCGACTCTGGGAAACTAGCAGTGCTGAGAAAACCCAGAGTCCAGGTCTGGAACTGAAGAAGGAGCTTCATTAAGACTTTTGGAGGGCTGTACCCTACAAACTGGGGAGAACTAGAGTTAGACTGAGCCTCCCAAAAATTGCAATCCACATTCGAATTAGTCAATCCTATCTGCCCAACAAGGAATAAAACATTCTCTGTAGGTAAGGATCATTCTATAAAGTTTAAAAATGTATTATACAAAATATCCTATATTCAGGATAGTATTAAGCTAAATTAAAGAAAATCTAAGACTATAATCACAGAGTAGAAAACTCAATATGGTAAAGATAGGGATCCAACTCATTTTGACTTATAGATTCAATTGAATTGCACTCAAAATTCCAGAAGTTTATATTTGATGGAACCAAACAATCTTACTCGAACATTTATTTATTAAGATTGGGAAAAGAAGCAAAACAGCAAAGAAAAACTGTAGAGGAATACATTCCCTGGAGACTTATCCTACCACATATTAATACTTATTGAATGAAGTAAATAAAACTATTGCAAGGACAAAAATACAACAGTGAAAGAACAATCTGGAAACACACCCATCTGTAAGAGGAATTCCTCTTACATTTAGAGTTTTAACATGAGTAATTTTTTTTAAATGACAAATGACACTGCTGTTCATTTGGGAAAGAATCATTTTTTCAAAAAATGCTACTCGCTCAGGCAGATATTTGTATAAAAAAGGTAAACCTTAATTCAAATGAAAATAATTCTGAATGTTACTGTAAAGACAAGAGTTCTTAAGGATTAATATATCAGAGAATATTTTCATATCCCTAAGATATGCAAATATTTCTTTATTTGGCTAGATAAGTAAATGCATTAATAAATGCTTAGTCTTAAAAGAAATATTGAAAAATTATATTTAGACAGGTTTGAAATGAAGAAGCTCTGCTTATTGAAAGATCTCATCCTTGAAGTGAAGAGTCAAGACACAGAAATAATGGGCAATGAATTATATTTGACATAGACTAGTAACCACAATATAAAATAAGCTAAAAACCAGTTAAAAATTGAGATATGGATAGCAAATGAGCAAAACAATTGAACAAGATCTTGCTACTGAGTTCATCTATAAAACCAAAAAATATATGAATTAATCATTAGGGATATACAAATTAAAACTTCAGTAGGAAACCACTACACATGATCAAAATGCCTAATTTTAAAAATGTACAAAAATGCCAAGCATTCACAAGGATATAGAGCAACCAAATTGCTCATATAGTGCTGTAGAAATGTACACTGGTGCATCCATTTTAGGAAATTATTAAACTGGCAACATCTACTAGAGCTGAGCAAATATGAACCCTATGGTCAGCAATTCCATTCATTGTCATTGACTCAACTCAGTGTTTGCATTCATTCAATAAGAGTTTATACTTTTTTTTTTTTAAAGATTTTATTTATTTATTTGAGAGAGAGAGAATGAGAGACAGAGAGCATGAGAGGGAGGAGGGTCAGAGGGAGAAGCAGACTCCCTGCCGAGCAGGGAGCCCGATGCGGGACTCGATCCAGGGACTCCAGGATCATGACCTGAGCCGAAGGCAGTCGCTTAACCAACTGAGCCACCCAGGCGCC
>NC_138380.1:69598766-69608010 GCF_054177405.1 Leptonychotes weddellii | reverse complement strand
AGTTTATACTCTTATTGTTGCACTATTACTATAGTAAAATTGGAGATAAGCCAAGTGTTCATGAATAATAAAATGGATAACTCTATTTTTTATATTTGTAAAAAAGAATACTGTAGTGAGTATATTAATGAAGGAATGTTGCTACATTCTATTTTTTATAAATATAAAAAATACTGTAGTAAGCATATTAATGAAAGAACATTGCTATATGCAACAGAATGGATAAATTTCACAGGCATAATGTTGAAGAAACAAAAGAGAGTGGATGTATTTAAAGGTAAAGACCAGGTAAAACTAGAAGTCACAATCAAGGTTAATTTGGGGAAGTGAAACTTTATTGTATACTACAATGTTCTATTTCTGGATCTGCAGTCTTGTAAATGGAAGTGTTCACTTTGTAAACAATGATTAATTTACTGGTGACTTGTTCAATTTTCTGTATCCTTCAGTAATTTAAAAATGGTGGCTGATTCTCAACCTTCATTAAGAAAGAGTTAAATTTCTTAATGAAAAATCATGTGTTTATAACTGTATCTCAGAGCCAAAATTATTACAGGAAATATGGGAAATCCCACATTCTCTTTCCTCCCCAGAGAGAAAAAAAAACAATGATTCATAGAATACCTTTCATTAAGTTTGAGATAGACAGATTTTGAGCACCTACCTTCCACATACTCAGTGACAGTAGTTGCTTTCAGGAAAAGCATTTAAAGGATATCTTTTGAGTGCCAAATTAGCATATAAAATCACACGTATATTTTGTAAAATATAAGGATAAAAAATGAAAGAATGTATCTATCCTAATTACCTACGAATGGTTCACTTATAAGGAGTTAAATTAGGTTTATTATTGTGAAAGACACCCATCATTTAAATGTTGGAATTGTAACACACAGGTGCTGTTTGCCGTTCACTAGTATTTTTAAGAAGATACATAAATCCTTGTGCTTTTAGTGTTTATTTCTATTTTTTTCTTTTTTTTTTTTTTTTTAAAAAAGATACTTATTTTAGAGAGAGAGCTTGTGCAGGGAGCAAGGGCAGAGGGAGAGGAAGAGAGAACCTCAAGCAGACTCTTCTCAGAGCTTGGAGCCCTGATGCTGGACTTGATCTTAGGATCCTGAGATCATGACCTGAGCCGAAACCAAGAGTCTGATGCTTAACTAACTGTGCCACCCAGATGCCCCTGGTGTTTATTTCTTTTAACTCATGAAAGGCTTCAGTTTTAGTATTACCTCTTTTCTAATATTACAGATACTAATAAAAATCTGCTGGTGCCTTTTGTGTGATCTTTAGCAATGTCTTTATTATTTATTTATTTATTTTATTTTTTTAATTATGTTAGTCACCATACATTACATCATTAGTTTTTGATGTAGTGTTCCATGATTCATTGTTGGCATATAACAATGTCTTTTATCTTCAGAAACTTAACTTGTGTCTACCTCTATTCACTCTATGCCTATAGAGAGAGACTCAGAGGTAGATGGCCCAGTTTCACAATATTTTATTGACACAAATTACATTCTAACAGTCATATATCAGAATAAGGCTATGCTAAAACTCAAGCCTTCAAGAGAAATAGATTTGTATAGGCAAAATATAGCAAGAGGTTGAAAAAAGTTCAAAGAATCAAATGAATAGGGCAAGATACTTGGTCAACATATAAAATGAGAACATCAAATTTAATACCATTATGCAGGAATAACATGGACTTCCAGGGCAAGTATGACTTATGCATGCCACGCTGAAACATTGTGCCAAAGGAAACCACATCCATTATTGTAAAGAAACTGCAGTTTGGGGGCTACCTAATAGCCATGAAATCATATTCTCAGCCCAGTCAAAGACCAAATCAAGATCTTACAAACAGACATCTTGCCATTTATCCTTCTTTAACAAATAAAATGTCTTACTTTACCTGTCACTGTTTAGGACCACAGCTTAGCCCTCTGCTCTCTTCGAATTCTGGAAGAAAAATCACCACCACAATAAAAACATTTTCTTTCTCTATGTATTTAACTTTTTCATATGTGGTGTTTATAAAATGCAGTGTCTGTGAAAATATTTCTTTTGCCTAAAGGAAAAGAAAATAAATTAAAATTGCAACTGATTTTTAGCCTCCCAATTGGCACTTTTATTCAAAATTGAATATTAAAATCAAATAGCTCCTGGCAAAGACAGTGATGATCAAAGGTAAATATTATGAAAACCAAGGATTTGTTTAAAAAGGGAAAGGAAACTACTTGGCCTTGTCATTAAAAGTGAAAATGGTATTAACATATCAGTCTCAATATGGACTGATGGATATGGCAGGGACCAACTGATCTGGTTGGCAAATGCTTAGTGGAAATCACAAATTATTGTACAAGGAGATAAAGAAGTTGCAGTCAATATAAGCAAGATGCTCTCTTAAAGAATGCACTCTTTCTATTAACATCTAAATCCTGCTGGCTATACATGTGTTTCTGAGGTTGAGAGTAATGAGACTTTAATAATTTTATTATTCAGGAATAAGTTACTAAGCTCCTAGTAGGTGGCAGGCACTGGTCCCAGTCTTACAAATGCAAAGAGAAGTAAGACATACCCACACATTGCTAAGAATCAATTATTTTAAAGGAAAAAACTTAACATGAGTGTTCCACCTGCCAAAAGTTTGAGGATCTGTGTTTTGTGTAAGAATAAAGGAGAAATTAATACTGCCAGTCAAGAGATATAATAAATTTTTATTAAGAGCTTATTGTGCTCAGCATTGTCCGGGACATGATATTATAGTAATAAAGAGTTAAAGCATGATCTTAATAGTAAGATTTAAAACTTGCTAGGAAAAAAATGAAAAGATTCCCCACATAAGGAATATAAAGGTTAAGTACAATTTCAAGAACCCATGTTTTGGGAAACAAAATAGTAGCATTATGAGCACAGACGTGCTGGATAAAATTTCTATAATATGGACTAAAACAAGGGTGCCTACTCTAGCATTCATATTTAATATGCTACTGGAATTCCTCGCTATAGCAGTCCAGCAAGGAAAAGAAGTAAAAGGTATTAGAATTGGAAAGGAAGAAGTAAAATTGTCTCTATTTGCAAATGATAGGATTTTATATGTAGAATCTCAAGATTTAACCAAAAACCATTAGATTTAATTAGTGAATTTAGTAAGTTTCAGGATACAAAATTAGCATAAAAAAATCATTAGCTTTTCAATACACTAAACAATGGATTTTCTGAAAAAGAAATGAAAAAATCAATCCCATTTACAATAGCATCAAATACAAAGTGGGTGCCTGGGTGGCTTAGTTGGTTAAGCGACTACCTTCAGCTCAGGTCATGATCCTGGAGTCCCTGGATCGAGTCCCAAATCGGGCTCCCTGCTCAGCAGGGAGTCTGCTTCTCCCTCTGACCTGCCCCCCTCTCATGCTCTCTCTCTCTCTCTCTCTCTCTCATTCTCGCTCAAATAAATAAATAAAATCTTTCTTAAATCAATAAAGTGCTTAGGAGTCAGTTTAATTAAGGAGCTTTCTCAGAAAACTATAAAACAAAAGTTTTTTTAAAAATTGAAGAAGACACAAATAAATGGAAAGGTATCCCATGTTTATGGGTTGGAAGAATTAATGTTGTTAAAATGTCAGTACTACCAAAAGCCATCTATAGGTTCAATACAAATTCTATCAGGATTTGAATGACATTTTTTATAGTAGTAGAAAAAAGACTCCTAAAATTTATATAGAACCACAAAAGACTCCTAATAGCCGAAGAAATTATGAGGAAGAAGTACAAAGCAGGAAGAATCATACTTCTAATTTCAAGCTATATGCAAATACAAAGCTATTATCATCAAAAACAGTATGATACTGGCATTAAAACAAACAAATGGGGCACCTGGGTGGCTCAGTTGGTTAAGCGACTGCCTTCGCCTCAGGTCATGATCCTGGAGTCCCTGGATCGAGTCCCGCATCGGGCTCCCTGCTTGGCGGGGAGTCTGCTTCTCCCTCTGACCCTCCCCCCTCTCATGGGCTCTCTCGCTCATTCTCTCTCTCAAAAAAAAAAAAAAAATCTTTAAAACAAACAAATGGACCAAAGGAACAGTATATAAAATCCAGAAATAACAAACAATGAATCATGGAACACTTCATCTAAAACTAATGATGTAATGTATGGGGATTAACATAAGAATAAAAAAAAAAAAAAACAACCATCAGGCTGAATTTGAAGTACTACAAAAAAAAAAAAAATCCAGAAATAAAAGCCAAGCACATATGGTGAACTAACATTTGACAGGGGATCCAAGAATACTCAATGGAGAAAAGGCATCTCTTCAATAAATGGTGCTGGAAAATTAAATAATCACATGTAAGACAATGAAACTGGATTCATAATCTATACCACTCACAAAAATTAACTCAAAATGGACTAAAGACTTAAATGTAACACCTGAAACCATGAAACTCCTAGAAGAAAGCATAGGAATAAAGCTCCTTGACGTGGGTCTTGGTAATGATTTTTTGGATATGACACCAAAAACACAAGAAACAAAATTGAGAATAAACAAGTGGGGCTACATCAAACTAAAAAGCTGCTGCACAGCAAAAGAGAACATCAACATAGTGAAAAGACAACCCATGGAAAGGAAAAAAAATATCTGCAAACTATGTTTCTAATAAGGGGTTAATATCCTAAATATGTTTTAAAAAAACTATTACAAATGAACAGCAAACACGTACACACACACACACACACACACACACAAAACACACACAAAACAACACATAACCCAATTAAAAATGGCCAAAGGACCTGAATCGATATTTCTTCAAAGATCTACAAGATGCCAGCAGGTACATGAAAAAATGTTCAACATCAATAGTAATTAGGGAAATGCAAGTTAAAATCATAATGAGATATTACCCCATGCCTATTACAATGGCCATCTTCAAAAGACAAGAGATAACAAGTAATGGTATGGAGACAAGGGAACCCTTGTGCACTGTTGGTGGGATTATAAATCGGTATAGCCACTATGTAAAATAATATGGAGGATCAAGAAAATTAAAAATAGAACTATGATATGATCCAACAATTCCCCTTTAGGATATATTCACTTTTGGGATATATCCACTAACTCAAAATGATTCTGCACCTCCATGTTCATAGCAGTGTTATTTATAATAGCCAAGGCATGGAAACAACCTAAGTGTCTATCACACACACACACACACACACACACACACACACAGGAATATTATTATTAAATATTTTATTAAAAATAAAATCCTGAGGCACCTGGGTGGCTCAGCCAGTTAAGCATCTGCCTTCAGCTCAGGTCATGATCTCAGGGTTCTGGGATTGAGCCCTGCATCGGGCTCCCTGCTCAGCAGAGAGTCTGCTTCTCCCTCTCCCTCTGCTCCTCCCCCTGCTTGTTCTCCCTCTCTCTCAAATAAATAAAATCTTTAAAAAAAAAAAATCCTACCACTTGAAACAATTGTGGATGGACCTTGAAGGTAATAGTTTAAGTGAAATAAGTCAGAGAAAGACAAGTAATATATGCTCTCCACTTGTATGTGGTATCTTAAAACAAACATTAAAAAGAGATCAGAGTACTTGCTACCAAATGGAAGGTTGTGGGAGGGGTAATTAGAGGAAGAAGGTCAAAAGGTATGAACTTCAGTTATGAGATAAATAAGTACTGGTAAGTACTGTACAGTGTGATGATTACAGCTAACACTGATGTATAATATATAGGAAAGTTGTTAGTAAATCCTAAAAGTTCTCATCACAAAGAGAATTTTTTCCCCTTTTCTTTTTTTTTATTTTATCTGTATGAGAAGTTGGATGTTAGCTGAACCTAACCTATCGTGGTAATCATTTCATAATTCATATAAATCAAACCATTGTGCTGTATGCTTTAAACATACAGTGATGTATGTCAATTCTTGATAAGACTAGAAAAATATTTTATAATGTTGAGGCATCATTAAAGATGGACATAGGAACAGCAATTCATTTGGAAAGTATAAATATAGAGGCTAGGAAAATTATTATTGAGATTTAGGTATATAAATTAGTTATTGGAAATTTAGAATATGAAATACATTGTTCTGGGTTCTGGAAAAAAAACACAAGGAACAAAAAAAATAGTCTTCCTATATATATATGTAAAGAAAGAATTTTTAAAAAGAATAATGTATAGGGGCGTCTGGGTGGCTCAGTCGTTAAGCATCTGCCTTCGGCTCAGGTCATGATCCCAGAGTCCTGGGATCAAGCCCCGCATCGGGCTCCCTGCTCCACGGGAAGCCTGCTTCTCCCTCTCCCACTCCCACTGCTTGTGTTCCCTCTCTCGCTGTCTCTCTCTCTGTGTCAAATAAATAAAATCTTAAAAAATAATAATAATGTATAAAAACATAGCATGTCAGATGGCTTTAAGTGACACAAAAAACAATAGTATTGATAAAAGGGTAAGTAGTTTATGTGCATTATGGAGGGGCCTATTTCATATTGGGTGGTCAGGAAGACCTGACAATTAGGTGACATTTAATCAGACATAAAGTAAAGGAAATCCATTGAATTTTTTTTTTTGGCCACTAAAAGTGAAGTTTTTTATAAGTTTTAAAAATGAGAGAATGAGCCATGGTCTGGGTCAAAAATATGCCTGATAGCTTGAACATAAAGTAATATAGCTAAAATGTAGGAGTATGTTTGATTTCTCTTTTCAGGATGATCAAGGACTCCAGTGTACTGGGTAAGAGTGAATAAAGAAAAGGTAGTAGAAATGAAGATAGAGAAGTCAGTCATAGGAGACAGATCACGCAAGGCCAATGTAGGCAATTGAAAGGACTTTTAATTTTAGTCAGAGTTGTGTAGGAAAATTTTGAACTAAGGAGGGGATGATATTATTTGAACTCTTTTTTATTTTTTTTCAAAATTTTATTTAAATTCTATTTAGTTAACCTATAGTGTAATATTGGTTTCAGGAGTAGAATTTAGTGATTCTCACTCAACTATAATACCCAGTGTTCATCCCAACAAGTGCCGTCCTTAATGCCCAACACCCACTTAGCCCATCCCCCACCCAACCTCCCCTCCATCAACCCCCAGTTTGTTCTCTATATGGTTTGCTTCCCTCTTTTTTCCTCTCCCCTATGTTCATCTGTTTTATTTCTTAAATTCCCATATGAGTAAAATTATATGGTATTTGTCTTTCTCTGACTGACTTATTTCACTTAACATAATACACTCTAGCTCCAAATGTCCATCCACTGATAAATGGATAAAGAAGATGTGGTATATATACACAATGGGATATTACTCAGCCATCAAAAAGAATGAAATCTTACCATTTTCAACAACGTGGATGGAGCTTGAGTTATGTTTTAAACGGTTCACACCGGTCACTAAGTTGTATGTAGACCGAAGAGAAGAGCAAGACCAGAAGAAGCAAGATAATTGAGTAATTAGATGAGATAAATCTAAATCAAAATGATGACGTCTCAGACCTGGAGTTTGGCATTGGAGGTACCATGAAAAGGGCAGATCGTAGATGTACTTTGAGGACAGAGCCAATAGGATTATCTGATGGGATGGATATGGGGTGTGAGAGAATGAGAGCATTTAATGATTCCAAGGTTTTTGACATGATCAACTTAAAAGACACAGTTGTTATTGCCTATAATGTTAATGAAAGAGACAGAGTGAGTTTGAGGAGAAAGATCAAGTTTTTTTTTATTTTGGATGTATGAATCTGAGTCATCTGTTGGACCCCCAAGACATGGTGAATAGGCAGAGCAAGTATGCAAGTCAGTGGATGATTCTGACTAAAAAGAGTAACGTCGTTTCGTTGTTAATGTAACAGTTCTGCACCCCTATTATAGTGGTTACATGAATCTATACATAGGATAAAATGTCAGAGCATTATGCACCAAAGAATGTTTTGAGAGTACATATAAAAACTGAGAAAACCCAAATAAGACCTGTGGTTTAGTTAATAGAATTGCTGTAATGTGAAAACCCTAGTTTTGCGAATTGTACTCTGTGTAGACAATATTATCGGGGAACCTGGGTAAAGAGTATAGGAGAATTGTCTGTACTATTTTTGTAATAGGTTTGTGCCTGCTAAGTGAGTCTAAAGTAACTTCAAAATAAAAAACCTGAAAATATAAAATAAGACGATAATGGATACCTCAGTATGAGTTCTAGCAGCATACCACCTTTACAAGTGCTCCTTGGATAGAGGCTCTTTCTCTGCCTCCATGGCAAGTGGAGATGTCTAGTGGTCCCAGAAGGAAAGCCCTGCTTGAACCATTTAAGAGAAACTGTGAGGAGGTAAACTGGAAACAACTAAGTAAACACAAGAAATTTCAGGAATTTTGCTATGCAGGGAAAATGAGTGTTAACTGAAGAATTAAGGATCAAGTGACTCTTTCTAAGATAAAAAAATATATATAGTTTTATATTCTCATGGGAACGATCCAGTAGGTTTAGAAACTTAGATTCAGGAGAGAGAGCACAGTTGTTGGGATTTTATCTTTAAGGAGGAGAGAAGGAATGGGATCTAATGCACAGGTGTTGGCTTTGGCTTCAGGTAGGATCAGAGGCAAATATCTCTCTCTCATCTATCTTTTTTTTTTTTTTTGAGAGAGTTGAAAAAGTGAGTAATCTTGTAGAATTGTAAGAGAGCATTAAGTTCTCACTTGAAACTAGTGATCATGAATTTTCAGAGCAGTAGGTCTTCTTAGTTGTGACTTCGTTTAGTCATTCAGCAGTGAGAATTTACTATGACTGAGGTTTTCCTCAAGGAGCTGACAAAAACAGGAGGAGTGGGCGAGGTAGTAAGGGTATTTTCCAGAGTGAATCTGATGATAGGTGTTGGAGTCTAAGCTGGACAGAAGAAAATTAAGGGCTTTTGGGCAACTTTTGCATGATAAAGCTTTGTCACTGTTTGCATTTAGGTGTCTTTTCTACTATATCTGTATATCTATATATATATATATATGTATGTGACGTGTCACATTCGGAACTTTGGAAAAAATGGAATACTTTGGGGGCGCCTGGGTGGCTCAGTTGGTTAAGCGACTGCCTTCGGTTCAGGTCATGATCCTGGAGTCCCGGGATCGAGTCCCACATCGGGCTCCCTGCTCGGCAGGGAGTCTGCTTCTCCCTCTGACCCTCCCCTCTCTCATGCTCTCTGTCTCATTCTCTCTCTCAAATAAATAAATAAAAAAAAATAGAATACTTTGTTATATATGTAAAC
>NC_138380.1:69575188-69598266 GCF_054177405.1 Leptonychotes weddellii | reverse complement strand
GATAGACCCTTTAAGTAGGATACAGTGTCCTTCCTCATCTCTTATTACAGTCTTTGGTTTAAAATCTAATTTGTCTGATATAAGGATTGCCACCCCAGCTTTCTTTTGGTGTCCATTAGCATGGTAAATGGTTTTCCACCCCCTCACTTTCAATCTGGGGGTGTCTTTGGGTCTAAAATGAGTCTCTTGCAGACAGCATATCGATGGGTCTTGTTTTTGTATCCAATCTGATAGCCTGTGTCTTTTGATTGGGGCATTTAGCCCATTTACATTCAGGGTAACTTTTAAAAGGTATGAATTTGTGCCATTGTATTGCCTGTAAGGTGACTGTTACTGTATATTGTCTGTGTCTGTGTTCCTTTCTGGTCTCTGTTACTTTTAGGCTCTCTCTTTGCTTAGAGGACCTCTTTCAATATTTCCTGTAGGGCTGGTTTCATGTTTGCAAATTCCTTTAGTTTTTGTTTGTCCTGGAAGCTTTTTATCTCTCCTTCTATTTTCAATGACAGCCTAGCTGGATAGAGTATTCTTGGCTGCATATTTTTCTCATTTAGTGCTCTGAATATATCCTGGCAGTCCTTTCTGGCCTGCCAGGTCTCTGTGGATAAGTCTGTTGCTAATCTAATGTTTCTACCATTGTAGGTTACAGATCTCTTCTATTTTTATTTATTTTGAGAGGAGTTCTCTGTGCTTCCTGGATTTTGATGCCTGTTTTCTTCCCCAAATTCGGGAAGTTCTCCACTCTAATTTGCTCCAATATACCTTTTGCCCCTCTCTCTCTTTCTTCTTCTTCTGGAATCCCAATTATTCTAATGTTGTTTCATCTTATGGTATCGCTTATCTCTCGAATTCTGCCCTCGTGACCTAGTAGTTGTTTATCTCTTTTTTTCTCAGCTTCTTTTTTTTCCATCATTTGGTCTTCTATATCACGGATTCCCTCTTCTGCCTCATTTATCCTAGCAGTTAACGCCCCCATTTTTGATTGCACCTCACTAATGGCCTTTTTTATTTCAACTTGGTTAGATTTTAGTTCTTTTATTTCTCCATAAAGGGTTTCTCTAATAATTTCCATGTTTTTTTTCAAGCCCAGCTAGTATCTTTAAAATCGTCATTCTGAACTCTAGTTCCAACATCTTACTAATGTCTGTATTGATTAGGTCCCTGGCGGTCGGTACTGCCACTTGTTCTTTTTGTTGAGGTGATTTTTTCCATCTTGTCATTTTGTCCAGAGGAGAACAGATGAATGAGAGAACAAAATGCTAACAGGGTAACAGTGACTCCAGAAAAATATACACTAAACATATCAGAAGGGACCTGAAACTGGGGGGAAAAAAGTGAAAGAAAGAAAAAAGAAAAAGATAAAAACAAAAAGAATACAAAACAAAAAAACAGAATATGATCAAATATGATCAGGCTGGTTGGTGCAGAGATCAGTGGCACACACTAGATTTTGAGCATATTTTGGCCTGTTAGAAGAAAGTGCCTCCCAAAATTTTAAAAAAAGAAAAACTTATATATGTACAAAAATAAGGGTTAATACAATGAAGGGATGGAATATGACTATAGAGATTAAAATTATAAAAGATTTTATAAAAGGAATTGATAAGAAGTAGATTGAAAAAAGAAAGAAGAGGATTAAAAAAAAGGGGTGGGGGAGAGAATGTGATCAGGCAGGAGACTAGAACAGAGCCATACACTAGAGATTTAGGGTATATTTCGATCTGTTAGAAGAAACTGTATCCCAAAATTTTAAAGAGAGAACAACTTACATATATATGCCAAAAAATAAGGGTAACTACTATGAAGGGATAGAATATGACTCTCAAAATGAAAAATTAAAAAGATTTTTTTAAAAAAGGGATTGATAAGATGTCGGTTGAAAAGGGAAAAAGAAAAATTTTAAAAAATTAACTTTGAAAGACTAAAGAATCATGGGAAAAAAGCTATGAATTCTATGTGCAGTATTCCCCTAGCACTGGAGTTCTGCCGTTCTCATTGATTGGTAAACTTGGTCTTGGCTGGCTGTTCTTGCTGATCTTCTGGGGGAGGGGCCTGTTGCCGTGGTTCCCAAATGTCTTTGCTGGAGGCAGAATTGCCCCGCCTTTGCTCTAGGGAGCTTTTGTTCTCTGCAAGCTTTCTGTACTGCTTTGGAGGACGAGAGTGAAAATGGCAGCTTCCCAGTCTCCACCCCGGAGGAGCCAAGAACTCAGGGCCCCACTCCTCAGTGAGCTCCCAGAGAAAACAGTCAGTCACTTCCATCTCCCTGGTTCCGGCCACACTCTGTGCTGTGACCAAGGGTTTCTGTCTCTGGCTCATGACCCCATGTGGAGTCCCCAAACCCAGCAGATCCCTGTGGTGCACTCCTGTGCCACTCCTCCTGGGGAAGGAAGGGGAGTCTCCCCAGATCTTCCGCTTGTTGGGTCCCTGATGGAGGAGCAGTGGCCCGACTGTGCCGCGGATCATGGTTTATGGCAATCCCGAGCTGAGAGCCCACTCTTCAGCTCCGTCTCTGCAGCTGGCTTCTCCGCTCTGATACCCGGGAGCTCTGCTGCACTCAGGCACCCCCGGTCTTCCTGTGACCCCGAGGGTCCTGAGACCACACTGTCCCAGCAAGGGTTCCACCCCCCACTTAGCCACTGGAGTAACGTCCCTCAGTGGAGCTGACTTCTAAAGTTCTGATTTTGTGCTCTGTGGCTCTATCACTTGACAGAAGTGGCCAATGGAGACCCCGTCCCCCGCCATCTATCCTCCTGAATATCACCTGGGATTCACTTCTCCGCACGTCCTACCTTCCAGAAAGTGGTCGCTTTTCTGTTCAGAGAGTTGTTGCTGTTCTTTTCTTCGATCTCCTGTTGAGTTCGTAGGTGTTCAGAATGGTTTGATCCCTATCCAGCTGAATTCCTGTGACCAGACGAAATCCTGGTCTCCTAATCCTCCGCCATCTTGCTCCTGCTCAATGTCATTCTTTTTTATGGCTGAATAATATTCTTCTCCCATCTTCTTTATCCATTCATCAACTGATAGATGCTTGGGCTGCTTCCTTATCTTTTTTTATTTTCTTTCAATTTTTTTTTTCAAATTCTAGTTAACATATAGTGTAATATTAGTTTCAGGAGTAGAATTTATTGATTCATCACCTATATACATCACCCAGTGCTTATCACAAGTGCCTTCCTTAATAGCCATCACCCATCTAGACCATCCCCCACCCATCTCCCATCCATCAACCCTCAGTTTGTTCTCTTAGTTAAGAGCCTCTTATGGTTTGTTTCCCTCTCTTTTTCCCCCTTTCCCTATGTTCATCTGTTTTATTTGTTAAATTCCTCATACAAGTGAAATCATATGGTGTTTGTCTTTCTCTGACTTATTTCACTTAGCATAATACTCTATAGCTCCATCCATGTTGTTGGAAATGGCAAGATTTCCTTCTTTTTGATGGCTGAATAATATTCCATCGTATGTATGTGTGTGTGTATGTATATATATATATACCACATCTTCTTCATCCATTCATCAGTCAATGGACATTTGGGCTCTTTCCATAATTTGGCTATTGTTAATAGTGCTTCTGTAAATATTGGGTTACATGTCCCTTCAAATCAGTGTTTTTGTATCCTTTGGGTAAATACCTAGTTTTTGTTCCAGTACCATATTGTTTTGATTACTACAGCCTTGTAATAAAACTTGAAGTTTAGAATTATGATACCTCCAGCTTTGTTTTTCTTTTTTAAGATTGTTTTGACTATTCAGCATCTTTTATAGTTCCAAATTTTAGGATTTTTGTCATTGTGTGGAAAATACTATTCGTATTTCAAAAGGGATTCCATTAAATATTTAGATTGCTTTGGGTAGTGTAGACATTTTAACAATATTTGTTCTTCCAATCAATGGACATGAAATGTCTTTACATGTCTTTTTGTCATCTTTAATTTCTTTCATGATCATTTTATAGTTTTCAGTGTACAGTTCTTTCATCTCTTTTGTTAACTTTTTTTCCTAGGTATTTTATTACTTTTGGTGCAATTGTAAATGGTATTGTTTTCTTTATTTCTCCTGATGCTGCTTCATTATTAGTGTAGAGAAATTCAGTTGATTCCTGTACATTGATTTTGTACCCTGCAACTTTACTGAATTCATTTATCAGTTCTAGTAGATTTTTTGGTGGAGTCTTTTGGCTTTATTATATATAGTATCATGTCATCTGCAAATAATGAAAATTTTACTTCTTCCTTACCAATTTGGATGTCTTTTATTTCTTTTTGTTGTCTCGTTGCTGTGGCTAGGACTTCCAGTGCTGTTGTGAATAAAAGTGGAAAGAGTGGACATCCTTGTCTTGTTCCTGATCTTAGGGGGAAAGCTCTTATTTTTTTCCCATTGAATATGATGTTAGCTGTGCATTTTTCATATAATACTTTTATTATGTTGAGGTATATTCCTTCTAAACCTATTTGTTGAGGGCTTTTATCATGAATGGATGTTGTACATTGTCAAATGATTTTTCTACATCTATTGAAATGATCATATGGTTCTTAAATATTGAACTACACTTGCATCCCAGGAATAAATCCTGGTTGATATAGTGAATGATTTTTTTTTTTTTTACTGTATTGTCAGATTTTGTTTACTAATATTTTCTTGAGGATTCTTGCATCTGTGTTCATCAGAGATATTGGCCTGTAGTTCTATTTTTTTGTGGTGTCTTTATCTGGTTTTGGTATCAGAATAATGCTGGCCTCATAGAATGAACTTGGAAATTTTCCTTCCTCTTCTATTTTTCAGAATAGTTTGAGAAGAATAGGTATTAACTCTTCCTTAAATGTTTGGTAGAATTATCCCTTGACTGTGTCTGGTCTAGGACTTTGGTTTGTTGGGAAATTTTAGATTACTGATTCAGTGTCCTTGCTGGTAATCAGTCTGTTCAAATTTTCTATTTCTTCCTGCTTCAATTTTCATAGTTTGTTTCTATAAATTTATCCATTTCTTCTAGGTTGTTCAATTTGTTGGCATGTAAGTTTTCCTAATGCTCTCTTACAATTGTTAGTATTTCTTTGGTGTCAGTTACTATTTCTCTCTGTTCATGGTGATTTTGAGTTCTTTTTTGATGACTCTAGCTAAAAGTTTATCAATTTTATTGATCTTTTAAAAAACTAGCTCCTGGTTTCATCTATTTTTTTTTTTTTTAGTTTTTATATCATTCATTTCTGCTCTAATCATTATTTCTATCCTTCTACTGGTTTTGGGTTTTGTTTGTTCTTTTTCTGTCTCCTTCAAATGTAAGGTTAGGTTATTTGAGATCATTTTATTTATTTATTTATTTATTTATTTATTTATTGCTTCTTGAGGTTGGCTTGTACTGCTATAAACTTGCCTGTTAGAACTGTTTTTGCTGCATCCTAAAGATTTTAGACCATTGTATTTTTATTTTCATTTGTTTTCACGTAATTTTTTATTTCTTCTTTGATTTTTTTGGTTGACGCATTCATTGTTTGCTAGCATGTTATTTAACCTACATGTACTTGTAGTCTTTCCAGATTTTTTCTTGTGGTTGATATCTAGTTTTATAGTGTTGTGGTCAATAAAGATGCATGGTATGAATTTGATCTTTTTGAATTTGTCATGAATGTTTTGTGGCCTAATACGTGATCTGTTCTGGAGAATTTTCCATGTGCACTTGAAAAGAACATGTATTCTGCTATTTTAGGGTAGAATATTCTGAATTTATCTGTTAAATCCATCTGGTCCACTATGTCATTCAAAGGCATTGTTTCCTTGTTGATTTTTCTGTTTGGATGATCTGTCCATTGATATGAATGCAGTGTTAAAGTCCCCAACTAGAATGGTATTAATATCAATTATTCCTTTTATGTTTGTTATTAACTGTTTTGTGTATTTCAGTACTCTCTTGTTGGGTGCAAAAATATATACAGTTGTTATATCTTTTTGTTGGATTGTCCCCTTTATTATTATATAGTGTCCTTCTTTGTCTCATATTACAGTCTTTGTCTTAAAGTCTATTCTACAGGTGCCTGGGTGGCACAGTCAGTTAAGCGTCAGACTCTTGGTTTTAGCCCAGGTCATGATCTCAGTGTCTTGAGATTGAGCCCCTCATTGAGCCTCGCACTCAGTGGGGGTCTGCTTAAGATTCTCTTTTTCCCTCCCTTTCTCTCTGCCTCTCCTGCTCATGCTCTCTCTTTCTCTCTCTCTCAAATGAATAAATAAATCTTAAAAAAATAAATTTTGGGGGCGCCTGGATGGCTCAGTTGGTTAAGCGACTGCCTTCGGCTCGGGTCATGATCCTGGAGTCCTGGGATCGAGTCCCGCATCGGGCTCCCTGTTCGGCAGGGAGTCTGCTTCTCTCTCTCCCACTCCCCGTTTGTGTTCCCTCTCTCGTTTGTGTTCCCTCTCTCGCTGTGTCTTTCTCTGTCAAATAAATAAATAAAATCTTTAAAAAAATAATAAATAAATAAATAAATTTTGTACTATATAACTATTGCTACTCTGGCTTCCTTTTGACATCAATTTGCATGATAAATGTTTCTCCATGCCCTTGCTTTCAATCTGCATGCATCTTTAGGCCTGAAATTAATCTTTTATAGGCAGCATATAGGTAGCTCTTGTTTTTTAATCCATTCCATCACCCTTTTTTTTTAATTGGAGTGGTTGGTCCATTTATATTCAAAGTAATATTGATAATTATATAGTTATTGCCATTTGGGTACTTTTTTGTAGTTCTCTGATCCTTTTTACTCTTGTTCTCTATTTGCTGGCTTTCTTTAGTGATATACTTGAATTCCTTTCTCTTTATTCTTTGCCTGTTACCAGTTTTTGATTTGTGATTGCCATTCAGTTTGTATATAACATCGTCTGCATACAACAGTCTATATTAAGTGATGGTTGCTTAAGTTGGAACCCATTCTTTACTCCTCTCCCCACCCGCCTGCCACATTTTAGGTATATGGTATCATTCTGTACATCCTATTATTTTGTGAATCCCTTGACTATTTTAAAGATATATTTATTTTTACTGCTTTTGTGTTTACTACTTTTCATATTCTTATGGTCTTTTTTTCCCACTGAGAGAGTCCCCTTTAACATCTCTTGTAGGATTGGTTTAGTGGTCATGAACTCCTTTAGCTTTTGTTTGTGTAGGAAACTCTTTATCTCTTTCTGTGTTTCTTTCTATTCTACTCTTCCTATCAGCCTGGCTGGGTAGAATATTCTTGGCTGCAGATTTTTCCCTTTTAGCACTTTGATTATATCATGCCACTCTCTTCTGGCCTGCAAAGTTTCTGTTGAAATATCCACTAATAGCCTTATGGGGTTTCTTTTGTATGTAACTGTCTTCTTTTGCTGCTTTATTATTATTTTTTATTTTATTTTTTTTGGGGGGGGGGCAAGGGCAATGGGGGAGAGAGAGAGAATCTTAAGCAGGGTTCACATCCAGTGCAGAGCCCAAGATGGGGCTTGATCTCACGTCCCTGAGATCATGACCTGTGCTGAAATCAAGAGTCACATGCTTGACTGACCCACCCAGACACCCCTTTCTTGCTGCCTTAAAATTTTTCCTTTATCACTACTTCTGTGGACGTCTTTGGGTTGATTTTGTTGAGAGATTTTTGTGCCTCCTGGATCTAGACATCTGTTTCCTTCCCCAGATTGGGAAACTTTTCAGCTGTTATTTCTTCAAATAAATTTTATGCCCCCTTTTCTCCTCTTCTTCTGGGATTCCTATAAAGTGAATGCTATGTTGGATGTAGTCACTGAGTTCCCTTCGTCTACTCTCATTTTGGCATAATTTTTTTCTTGCTCAGCTTGATTAGTCTGTCTTCCAAGTTGCTATTTTTTTTCTTTGCCTCCTCTAGCATGTTATTTATTCCATCAAGTATATTTTTAATTTTGTGTATTGTGTTATTCATTCCTGATTGATTCTTTTTTTATCTCTTTGTTA
This sequence comes from Leptonychotes weddellii, assembly GCF_054177405.1. Classification (NCBI taxonomy): domain Eukaryota; kingdom Metazoa; phylum Chordata; class Mammalia; order Carnivora; family Phocidae; genus Leptonychotes; species Leptonychotes weddellii. The sequence continues at coordinate 69,590,321 of NC_138380.1, read as the reverse complement.
AGGATCTCACTGATGCCCTCCATTCTTTTCTCAAGTCTGGTGAATATCTTTATGATCATTACTTTAAATTCTCTGTCAGGTATATTACTTTGTCTGTTTTGCTTAGGTCTCTTGCTGTGATTTTGTCCTGTTCTTTCATTTGGAACAGATTTCTCTGTCTCCTCATTTTATCTAACTCTCTGTCTGTTTCTGTGTGTTAGGAAAGTCACCTATGTCTCCTGCTCTTAAAAGTAATGGCCTTATGAAGAAGAGGTCCTGTAGTGCCCTGCAGTGCAAAGTCCCCTGTTCTTCAGAACCTGGTGTTTCAGCAATGTTTCCTATGTGTGTTGCATACACCCTTGTGTTGTGTCCTGTCCACTTTTTGGCCCCAACCTGGGTGGGGCATGCAGTGTTAACAAGGTCCATACCAGTCTGCTTATGGAATGAGACCTGGCATTCTTGGATCCACAAAGTGTGATTGGTCAGAGCACACAGTTTTAACAAGGTATACCTCAGGATTCCACAGGGCCTGCCACCACTTCCAGTACCAAGGTCCTGCAATGTGCAGAGGTGGGAAGATGCAGTGCTGGCAAGGTTTGCATTGGACTTCTGAGAGAGGGAACTCACAGCCATGGGACTGAAGCATATCTTACTAGGAAGGGCAGATCCACTGATGTGCAGGGGGGTGGGGCTTTGTATAAGTAAGTTAGGTAGTGAATGCTGGTGCTGCATTGGTTTTAGTAGGTGCCTATGTGATTATGCTGGGGGTATGGATAGGCGAGGGAGATGGTGCCTACCAGCTCCTTTGTTCCTAAAGAGCTCTTGAGTGAATGCTGCCCTTCTGGGAAGAGCTCTGGGATGTATAAATAACTCTCCCTCCCATTTACCCCAGATTTTTCAAACTGCAGCTTCTACGCTGTATCTCTGTGGGCTGTTTGTTGTGTTCTCTCTTTAAGGGTGGGGACTTAGCTTCCTATACCATCCAGACTCCCCAGGACAGAGCCTGCCGACTTTTATAATTCCAGGCTTTTAGTCCCTCTGGTCATAAGAACTCCCAAAATTCTGCTCTTCTTGTTTTCAAAAACAAATGTTATGAGGATGCATCTTCCCCATGTGGACTTTAAGGTATGATAGTCTGTTTCTCTCCCTTCTCTTTGCCTATGGCTCCCTTCCCCACACCATCCCCACCCCCTGCAGAAGGCTATGGTCTATTCATCTGCCCACCATGTTTCTGCCCCTCCTACCATCTTACATGTAGCTTATTTTCTACCTTTAGTTGTGGGTTTTTTCCTGCCAATCTTCCAGTTCTTTTCTGGGTTATTTATACTTACCGAGTTATATCCATGAGTGTTCTCCAGTTGTGACTATTAACTCGTTGTGTCCATGGGATGAGGTGAGCTTAGGGTCCTTTTACTCTGCCATCTTCTCAGGCTCTCTTTTGAATTTAGCCTTTTTTTAAAACTGCATTTTTTGTCCCAACAAAAGAAGCTAGACTTATTCATTAGTTTGATTGAAATATAATTCACATACCATACAGCTTACCCATTTAAATTATATTGTTTTCAGTATATTCAGAGAATTGTGCAACAATCACCACAGTCTAATTTGGAATATTTTTGTCTTCCCTAAAAAAATTTTATACCCATTAACAGATAATGCCCACCTCTTATTGTCCATGCCCTATTTCTAAGCAACCCTTAATCTATTTTTATATCTCTCTAGATTTGCCTATTCTGGGCATTTCTGTAAATGGAATTACATAATATGTGGCCTTTGGTGAGCATTTTCTTCCACTTAGTAAAATGGTTTCAGGGATCATCTATGTTGTAACATGTATCATTACTTCATTTCTTTTTGTTGCCAAATGATATTCCATTGCATAGATATGACACTTAATTTATTTTTTAATTAGTTGATGAGTATTTAGGTTGCTTCCACTTTTTGGCTCTTTTAAGTAATGCTGCTATACATTCATGTACATGTTTTTGTATGGGCATAGGTTTTTATTTATCTTGGAAATAGACATAGGAGTGGAATAATGGACTGTATGGGAAACTCTATGTTAACCATTTTGAGGAACTGTGAAAATGTTTTTAATAGCAGCTGTACCCACCAGGAATGCATGAATCTTTTGATCAATTTGGGGAATATTGCTATCTTAACAATATTGTTTTCCAATCCATGACCATGGGATATCTTTCTATTTATGTGCTCTTCTTTAATTTGCCTAACTATGTTTTGTTTAGATATACAAATTCTACACTCTTTTTATTAACTTATACTTACTTATGTGTTTGATTCCTTTTGGTGCTATTTTAAAAGGAATTGTTTTCCTAATTTCATTCATGTTCATTATAAGTGCATAGAAATACTACTGTTTTGCTTTGTTTTGTTTTGTTTTGTTTTTATCTATCTTGTATCCTGTCACATTGCTTAATTGTTTATTACTTTTAGTAGTTTTCTAATAGGTTCCTTAGGATTTCCTATATATGACTTTATGGGTATGCAAATACAGATACTTTTACTTCTTCCTTTCAATCAGATGTCTATTATTTCATTTTCTTGCCTATATGCCCTAGCCAGAACCATGAAAACACTATTAAATAGATGTTGAGAAAGTAGATGAACATCTGGGGGGAGGGAGGATTCAACTTGTATTCTTCATTAAACATTGGGAAGAATTTAGAAGTCAGCCTGTTATTTTCTTTGTGTGAAGTTTTAATGTACTAATTCGCCCTTTTATATAGTCTAGTCAGAGTTTCCATTTCTTAAGTCAGTTTTAGTAGTTTGTGTCTTTCTAGGAAGTCTACATTTCATTTAATATTTTGGTGTAAAATTGTTTATAATATTCCCTTATAATGTTATTTAAGTAAGATCAGTAGTGATAACCCCTCTTAAAATCCTGGTTTAGTAATTTCAGTCCTTTCTCTGTTTTTTTCTTGGTTTTGCTAAGTTTGTCAAGAATGGTTTATCTTTTCAAAGAAGCTCCCACTGGTTTTGTTTATTTTCTCTATTTTTTTCTATTTTCAATTTCATTAATTTCTACTCTAGTATTTTTTTTATTTCAGTTTTTTTTCTCTTTTCTTAAAGCTAATGCTAAATATTTGAATTATTGATTTAAAATATTCCTTCTTTATAAATAGATGTTTATAGGGGCGCCTGGGTGGCTCAGTCATTAAGCGTCTGCCTTCGGCTCAGGTTATGATCCCAGGGTCCTGGGATCGAGCCCCGCACCAGGCTCCCTGCTCGGCGGGAAGCCTGCTTCTCCCTCTCCCCCTCCCTCTGCTTGTGTTCCCTCTCTTGCTGTGTTTCTCTCTGTCAAATAAATAAAATCTTTAAAAATAAATAAATAAATAAATAGATGTTTATAGCTAAAAAATTTCTCTGAGTACTGCTTTAGCTGTGTCCTATTAACTTGTGAATATTGGGTTTTATTTTTCATTAATGTCAAAAAATTTTCTAATTTAGTTTTTCCTTGTTTAATTGATTAGGGATGTGTTCTTTAGTTTGCACATATTCTCATATATGCCAAATTTCTTCTGTTACTGATTTCTAATTTAATTCCATCCTTGTTGGAAAACATACTTTCAATCACTTGAAAGTATGATTACAATCATTTTAAAATTATAAAGGCTTGTTTTATGCTATAAGATATGGTCTGTCATGGAGAATGTCCCACATTTATATGTATTCTTCTCTTTTTGGGATGACACATTATATAGATGTATTTTAGGTCTAGTCAGTTTATAGTGTTATTCAAGTTTTATATTTCCTTTTTATCTTCTGCCTTGCTGTAATACATATTCATTATTTAAAGTAAGATATTGATGTCCCAACTATTGTGTTTGGTTCACTATATCTTCTTCAGTTTTGTCAGTTTTTATATATTGGAGGCTTTGATACTATGCACATATTTGTTTATAATTGTTAGATCTGCCTGGTAGATTGACCCTCTTATCATTAAAAATATCTCTGTTTTTTTGTCTTAAAATCTCTTTTATCTGCTGTTAGTGTAGTCACTCCAACTTAGTTTTGATTGCTGTTTAAAAAATACATTTTTCCATCCTTTACTTTCAATCCATTTATATATTTGACTCTGAAATATGTCTCCTAAAGACAGTATATGATAAGATAGTGTTGTTGTTGTTGTTACTGTTTTGAAATACAATATGAAGATCTGTGCATTTTGATTGGATTTTTAATCTACTTACATTTAATATGACTTAATATTTTTGCACTTATATCACCATCTTTTTTATATGCTTCATGCTTTTTTATTCTTCTATTTCTCTTTGCCTTCCTTTGTATTAAGTGGATAGTTTCTAGCATAACATTTTAATTCTTCCAAAAAATTCTAATTCTAATTTGAGTTTTAATAATCTACATCAGTGGTTTTAAGAAGGTGGAAGAGAAAAATGAATGTGTCCCTCAATGAAAACAAATCACAATTCCTAGGATTTCTGGTACTCCATTTTGGAAAATAGTCATTTTTAACTGCTAAATGAATCACTGTCATTATCAAGAAGTGTTACTAATGGAAGTGTATCCTGTAATAAAATAGGGGGTGAAAGCAATTGAGAACAGTTGTTCTATATTAAGCAAGAGAGCATTATACTTTAGGAGTCATTAAGAAATATGAACAACGACAAAGTAATTCAGGGCTTTATCTGGATGAAAACTGAGAATTGTATCAACAACAGTTCAGCATAATGTTTAAGGAGTATATGCATATGTATGTATATATGCATATTTTTTGTTGATACATATGTGTATGTATATACATGTGTATACATATAAACATATATGACTATATTTTTAAAATATTTCTTACATAATAAGTAATGCTGAGGTGCCTAATCCAGTTAATTGGAAAAGAATCTTAGGGTTTTTTATTTGTCAGTATATAGGGCATTTTAGGTAAATCTTGAACACAGGATGATAAATCAGTTTCTCGAAAGAAGCTTTACATTCAGTTTCTCTCTCTAAGTACTAGTTGTTGAAGATTGTAGAAAATGAAGAGGCTCTGATTAGGAATTAACCTGTCAAAGCAAACATCTAGAACACCTGGACTTGGGGCATTTCTCTGAAAAATTATCCATGTGTTTTTTATAAGAAGCCTAACAAAACTTATGAAGCTTGAGAAATCATGGCAAAGGTATCTCTCCTTTTTGTGTGTGTAAGTTCCCTATTACCTTGATCATCTCAGACCACAGGTGGGAGTGGATGGTTTTATTAATTCCAGGAAAAACCCTCACCTGATTCCTTTTCCTATAGCACAAATTCTTCCTGCCCTCAAGTTTAGAATTTTCAGAAATTTCATTGGATAAGATTCTTTTCCAAAGTTATCTTGAATTTTGGAGAAGTTATGTCAAGTTGTTGACCATGCATAAGCAGTAAAGTCTTCTAGGTTCCTTGAATTCCTCATTCTCATACATCCATAAATCTTTTTGAAAGCAAAACATTTTTGTCCATTACCAACACTGGAATATTCCCTTAGTCTTAGCACTGTGCCTTTCTGAAGAGCAGACAGCAGATTCCCCATTAAATTTTAAGCTTTGAATTCAGTGAGCATACAATGCAAGTGTCCATTTGCACCCAAAGAAACATCCAAAACACTGTAAAAATACATATTAGACATTTATTTGTAGAATAAGCATGTATTTCTAAAAGAATAAACATTTGCTATAATCTTAAAATATTGATATATAATGTTTAAATGGAGGAAACACTAAATATTGGAAGGCAATATGTATACATTATGCATATAATACCATTCACTAAAAATAAAGATATGTATTAATCATAAAAATAAACTTTGAATTCAGTTTTCAAATAAATATAATCCTCAGTTTCCAGATGATGTTTTGATAAAACAGTAGACTTTTCCATCGTACAAAGAATAAGCTTTTATTTTAAAACTCAAAAATTGTCAAGTAGTAACTTGAAAATGCCTAAAAGATTTTTAAAAACACCATCGCTGAAAAAACTTCTAGTCTTCTAACCTTGTAATTGGCTCTAGCCAATATGCCTCAAGATATTATTGTAACACATTAAGAGTTTCAGTATCTTGAGTTTATCAGGTATGTGTAGTTCAAATGCTGACTGGACAATTTTTAAAAAGCTCTAGTGAAAAAGAAAAGTAGTTATAATATTTTTTTAAAAGACAACAATTGGGGTGCCTGGCAGGCTCGGTTGGTAGAGCATGTAACTCTTGATCTTGGGATCTGAGTTCGAGCTGCAGGTTAGGCAGAGATTACTTAAAAAAACAAAACAAAACATTTAAAGCTCTTTTGCTTCTAAATATATTTTGCTTGGAATGACGTATGATATGAAGTAGTAGTAGGTGATGAAGAAACAGAAAATATAGCCAACTACAAAAATGCTTATCATCTGAAGATAAAAACCTATTAATTCTGTTCTGTCTTTAAAAAAAAAAAGTCACTTAATTGTTACAGCACGGATGCAGGAAGAGCTAATTAGGGCAAAATATGCATCGTAAAGGAATCAAGACATTTGTATAGGAACTAAAATAACACAATCCACGAACAATGAATCATGGAACACTACATCAAAAACTAATGATGTAATATATGGTGATTAACATAACATAATAAAAATTAATAAAAATAAATAAAATAACACAATCCAAATGTATAATTCTAGTACCACTTTCCCATATATGTTATATAATAAATATTTAAATAATATATAATATATAATTATGTGTATATATATTTTTTCAAAGAATCAAGAGAATCAATAGTTGGAATTGTGTATTCCTTACCTGCTTTGTTCAAATACCAGAGCATCTCAACTGTATATTTTGATAAGTGTTAAAATCCATTTATCATTTATTTTCTAACAAGCTCTATTAGGCTAATGCACTTTTCTGTTTATTAAATGAAAACCTAGATCCTTTCAGCCTTTCTCACCTAGGGTCACAAAAGAGAATTGAGCCCTAATGCCTTAAAGCATCTGTTTGGTGTCATGAATTAACTTTTCCCTTATGCATCTAGAATGGCACTAGCTAAGTACTATGCTTGGGAAACATGAGAACAAAATGTAATAAATAAATACACTTAAATAAAATTATATGCCTCACATTTTTTGTAAAATTCAGTTTTACCTAACAAATTTTAAGAATTAAAACTACTTAGAGTTTTAGCTTTCATTGAACATCCAGTGATCAACATAAAGAATCAGTATCCTGCTCTGTTCATGTTACAAATGGACCTATAATATAGATTGTTTAATATAGCCAAATATTCCCTAGGTATCATATGCAAATGTGAATACTGCACAAAATGGTAAGTACCTCTAGAACCATAAATACAAACATCAAAACAGAAAGGTAGATGCTTGGCACTACTGTGTTGGCCTTATTTGCATAGAAATCTGTTGCATTTTTGCTATATGAAAAGAATTTTTTATGTTAAAAATAGAAACAAAAATGTATTCTTTGTTTAAAAGCAGATTTTTAAAAATATTTATTTATTTTTTAGAGAGAGAAAGAGAATGAGCTGGAGGGGCAGAGGGAGAGGAAGAAAGAATCCCAAGCCGACTCTGTGCTAAGCGTGGAGCCTGACACATGGCTCAGTCTCATGACCCTGAGATCATGACCTGAGCCAAAACCAAGAGTTGGCTGCTTAACCGATTGCACCACCAAGGCACCCCAAAAAGCAAAGATATTTTTAACAGAAGCCTCTAGAAGCATTCTTTGACTTCATTGGCCCAGAACCTGGTTGCATTCCTGCCCAAACCAGGCATTGACAAGAGAAATCTGAACATCATTCTTAGTGTAGAACAGTTATGATCCACGCTCTGCAGGAAGGAGTGAACAGGTTAAAAACTGGACATACAGTTTGCTACACAATCCTATTATGTACCCCTTGTAAGCCAACTTTTCTACTTTCCAAGATAACAGTTTTCTCTCTTTTCCTCCATTCATTTCCTTCCTCCATTCTTTTCCTCCTTCAGCACATGGTTAGGAGTATTTTCCATGTGTGAGGCATTATTCTTGGTGCTTTAGATATTTCAGCAGATAAACTCTCTACAAATTTTTCATAGCCCTCTCCTCCCTTTCTGAATCAGCTGATGATTCCACTTGATAACTAAATAAGAAAATAAAAGTAATCAAATAAGGATTCACCTTCCCATCACAGAATGTACCCACATTCACTTAGATTCTGCTGCCTCTCTTCTGTGATAGTAGAGGAAATACGTTTTTTTGTTTGTTTTTAATTTGGTATCACTACTGCCTTCTCAGTGGCTTATTATTCTGATTATATGTTCTTTTTCCCACATCATCAGTTTTTCCTTCTCTACTAATTTGTTCATATATTAGTACATATAAGCATGTTATAGTATCTCTTATCTTGAAAACACATTCTCCCTTAATAGATGCATGTTTTTCCAGTAGCCACTGCATTTCTTTACTCCCCTTCTAAGTAAAACTCCTCAACAATATCATACATATATTTTCCCGTACTTCACATTCACTGCCCTTATGATTTGTGAAGTCCATATTTCACTGAAACTTCATTTGTCAACATGATTAAGAACCTTCCTTTGGAGTGTTTCAGTGGACATTCTTCTGTCCTCACTCTAGTCAACTTTACATCATGTTCTACACTTGACCAATAAATACTTCCTAAAATACCTCCTCTCTCAGTTTCCATGATGTCTCACTCTTCTTTTTTTTTTCCTATTTTATTTTTCTTTCTTTCTCAGTTTGTATGTGCTATCCTCTTCTCAGATGTGTTCTTTAGGATTTGTTGCTGGCCTCTGTTTTGTTCCCTGCTATATCTTCTCCTTTGGTAACCTTATAAATTCACATGTCTTGAAATAGCGGATATGGGATTATAATACCCAAATACATATCTTACTGAACTATAGCATTACACATATCATTTCCACTAAAATGTCTCATAAGTTTGACAAACTAAAAAAAATAGGCCCTTGATTCTCCTTCCTATTTTCCCACCAAAAATCAATAAGTTAACAGTCCTGTTTCTCTACTAATCTTTCTCATCTCAGTGAATTCCTAGACATGTCACCCAGTTATTTTAATTTGAATTCCTTCCACTCATCAGCAACCATATTCATACAAATACATATACGTTACTTGTCAGCGGCAAATTCTTGTGCCTCAATTTAAAAAACATGTCATAATTTTTTTTTCTCCTTAACTCCACTCCCACCACCTTAGTCATCATTTTCCATTTAGAATATGGCAGTGGCCTGCTCAGAAGTTCATCTTTTCCTCTTGCTCCTCTGATTCATTTTCCCTAGGACCATCAAACTGACCTTTAAGCTTTAAGAATGTGGTCATGTGATGTACCTCTGCTACCTGAAATTCTCCAGTGACTCCCATTTGTACTTATAATAATGTCCAGGCTCTTTCCCATGGCCTACAGAGCCCTCAATGATTTGACCCTTATCTATCTCTTCAGCCTTACCTCATGTCATTTCCCTCTGTCCAGTGCATTCCTACACACAGGCTTTCTGACAGTTGATAAAATACGTCAAGAGAAGTATGAAAACCTGGAGTTTTAAGTTTGACATATAAAACTACACTATCCAAGTAGGCAATGCATTTTTAATTCCTCTTGGTGCAATGAAACAGCAAAGCACTTTGGAACCAGCCAAGTTCTTAACCTTTGGAAATACAACTTGCTTTTCACAATAGAATAGGGCTCTTGAGTACCACATGAGGCTCACTGTAATCTCAATTTCTGGGACCAAACTTGACCTGAAACAAGGAATTTAACCACCTCACATTCTTTTCTCAACCTTAATCATTGCTGGCTTCAAAAATGCTGCTGTTTGATTTCTAAATATTCAGCTTAAATTTTTACTTGGATAAGTTTTTGGCACATTGCCACCACTGGAACATCTTTTTTTTAAATGATAAGATACAGTCTTTGCCGTTAATGAGCTCCTGGTTTCAAATTCCCCATCTCTGTCACTCATTTCTCTGACTTTGATTCCAAGCTCCCATCCCTTTCTGTTCACCCCACCAAGATACCCAGACTTACCACAGTTCTTCAGCTTTGAATCCCGTTTCACTCATTCTATTCTGGAATCTAACCAATAAGTAGATCTTTTTCTCCATGTGAGGTTCTGTGTTGTTTTGTCACCCCCTTTCCCAGAAACCAAAATAAATCTTCTAATTCTTTGACTCAGATCCAAAACAGCACTCAGTAACTTGATAACTTGCCTAATTCAATTCAAGTGATGTGATCTGTATTCTTTCAGCTTTTCTTTTGAATGTTCCTATATTTCTGGTATTTTCCAGAGTAGTAAACAGAAGATGCCATTCTTCACAACTTTTCATCTAATCCAAAAATACAACAGAGCAGTGATTTTTGGTTGGTTGTATTAGAATACCCAAAGATTACTCAACCCAAACACTAATTGAGACACATCAGCCTAATCTTATCAGAGACCTAGACCAAATTATGTCACTAACCTTCTCATTTTATGCACAAAATGCTAGACAGTAGTTTAATCAAGAGAAATTGAATAGGTTGCAAATTATGCCTATCTAACAAAGGGTCTATATTCTTGTAAGTTTCTTGTAAGGGAAATCTATCTGAGGAGATAACTAGTGTCAATAATTTTTCAAGGCTTGAGTTTCATCTTTCAAAACACTATAAATAATCCAATTTTAAGCAAAGAATCCAATTTCCTAAGATTTATTTATTTATTTGAGAAAGAGAGAAAAACTCAAGCAGACTCCCTGCTAGGGGAAGAGCCTGCTGCAGGGCTGGATCTCAGGACCCTGAGATCATGACTTGAGCCAAAATCAAGAGTCGGACGCTCAGCCAATTGAACCTTCCAGGTGGCCCCAAAGAAGTCAATATTTTAAAGTGTGTTTGCTTACCAGATCTACAAATTAAGGCATTCTCATGCAATTGTAAATTCACATGAAGAATTTATTCAGTCATTTGCAATGAGTTTGCCACTATAAAGTTTCCTATAGAAAGCAACTTAACAAGGTGATATATTAGAAAGGAAATGGGAACAGATTGGTTCTTATCTAGGATTCAACAGTTTAACTTTATGATTGTATTAGTTTTCTATGGCTGCTCTAACAAATCACCACAAACTTGGTGGCTTAGAGCAATGCACAGTTCTTACAGATCTCAAGTCTGAAATCAGTTTCAATGGCCAAATGAAGGTGTCAGCATGTCTGCACTCCTCTGGAAGTTCCAAGGGATATTCTGTTTTCTTGTTTAATACACCTTCTAACAGAGATTAGAAGACCTAGATATCTTTGGTCTACCCAAAGATTGTTCAGCCTACTCTGATGACCTTGTATATAACCTCTGAATCTGTTTCTTCTATAAAATGGATTAATCAGGTATTTGAGAACTGAATGAAATGAAAAGAATTAAAGTTGTCATTTCAGAGGCAATTACATCATCTACTAATTTACATTTATCATTAGCTTTATGGTTTAATATAAAAAATTTTTTTTCATTCTAAATGACCACAATTTTTCAAGAGAAAGTGTTGTTTAAAAAATTGTCCATGTTTTTATGTGACTGCATCTAATCATTGTTTGAAATACAGTACTTCTCTGACTTTGTCCAGTTTGCTCTTTGAGGTTATTAGAAGATTTAGCACATTAAGAAAATGTAATCAAATCACTGATTGCCCAGGGCGCCTGGGTGGCTCAGTTGGTTGGGCGACTGCCTTCGGCTCGGGTCATGATCCCGGAGTCCCGGGATCGAGTCCCGCATCGGACTCGCTGCTCGGCGGGGAGTCTGCTTCTTCCTCTGATCCTCCCCACTCTCATGCTCTCTCTCTCTGTCTCATTCTCTCTCTCAAATAAATAAAATCTAAAAAAAAAAAAAAAAAAAAATCACTGATTGCCCAGACAAAATATCACAAAGGCAAATGCTGAAATATCTCTTAATGTTTCAAAAATTCATTTTGAGTAGATTGATGAAAATTATCTGGACTTTGCCATTGGAAATGCAGACATCCTTGTTCTAGCTTAAACTTATCAGCCAAGTCACCTCTTCCATTATGTAGAGTCAGACTAAGCGAAAGTAATACTGGCAGTCAGAGTAAGTTAAAGGGGAAATGAATGTATCGCTTTTAAACCACTCTCAATTATATATCTCAAGGTTTCTGAAACTTAGGAAGACAGCTAAAGCTTTTTTGGAATATTTGAGGTAGAGAAAGCTGTCAAATTGATACAGACATTTGAGAGAGAAGTTGCTTTTTACTAAGGAGGAGACACTGATTGACACATATTAGCCTAATCCTATCAGAGACCTAGACCAGAGTTTGGATAAATAAATTTTATTTGCAATAATAAACAAAAAGCATTAAATTTATATTGTAAATATAGCTAAGGACCTAGTCCTCTACTTTGTAACAGCATCAGCTATGCCACACTGATGTTTATTTAAATCATTATCATACCACATTTAAAATTTTCTTTTCTAAAGCAAGTTTTCATATAAACAGTGTTGATACCTGAGTAACAGTTTAGGCTGTATCTTGCCTAATCTCTGGACATGATATTTATTTATTGTGAAATGTATCCTGAGATATTTAATTCTCATTGCATATGGTTGGCTACTTTTCATTATTCAAGTCCTGACTCAGGTGTCACCTGCTAGGAGAAGCATTTCATTAACACCTATTCTAAATTAGCATTTCCTACCCAGCTACTCTCTCTAACCTCACTCTGTTTTACTTTTTGTATATTTGTCTCTTTCTGGCATTACCTTCCTTTATTACGTCTTTCGATAGCATGTGAGCTCCATAAAAATAGAGACTTTTGCACCTCAAGTGCCTCGTAGAGAACCAGTTCTTCTATGCACTTAATAAATACTTATGTAATGAAAGACCCAAAACAGTCTGATGAAGACAAAAATACTTTTTGAATCTTGGAATTCTATGATTACATACTGTTTGACATAGTTATGTCCCTAAGATTGACAAACTCTAATGACTTTCAGTATTCAAGAGATTCCCTGGAGCTTGGCAAATTGAGAGTATTAAAGATCCTTGTTCTCAAAGGACCCTGGAATGCAGTTCCAGTACTAATCACAAAAGAGAGCCATAGGGCCTATTTTTTCCAGAAACATGACCTACCTAACAAGAATCATACCCTGGACAAACACTCTTTAACTTTGGTATTAAGACAGGAGGAAAAGACTATTTTTTTTTTCCTTTGGAATCTTCTCTGATAGAAAGGGCATCATTTGACTCAGACATACGCTGGAGGATATATGACCTGCAAGAGATTTTCATACATTAGCTGAGATGCTCTGTTGCGCCTTCCTCTAAAGAATATTATAAAAAGTTCCAAATGGTTTATTTTTAGTATCGAAACCAGTGGAAAGAGTACATTAAGTGTTATGTCCTAAATAAATATTTTTACTCCCTTCAGTGCCATTCCATCATGTGAAGTGATCCAGAGGCTTGAGTAGTGTAAAAGAGAATGCATGTTAGAAATTATGGTTTCCATTCATGAGTTCACATATAAATGGATTGCATCATTCTAGAAACAAAGAAACAAAAACACAACCATTTTAGTAGTTGTACTCACCCATATTTAGGGTTGAATTTATTGTTCTTTTAATTTGGCCTGTTATTCCACTAACTTACTAGAAAAGAACAAGTAGGGCGCCTGGGTGGCTCAGTTGGTTAAGCGACTGCCTTCGGCTCAGGTCATGATCCTGGAGTCCCGGGATCGAGTCCCACATCGAGCTCCCTGCTCGGCAGGGAGTCTGCTTCTCCCTCTGATCCTCCTCCCTCTCATGCTCTGTCTCTCATTCTCTCTGTCTCAAATAAATAAATAAAATCTTTAAAAAAAAAAAAAAAGAAAAGAACAAGTAGGCAATACTGCCAAATTGATGCAGAATTATGAGATGTCACTTTTGCCTCTCAGTATCTAACGATCACACTTTTCCTGATGAAAGAGAACCATCTGTCTCCTGCTCTCAATCCTTATAGTTTGGTCTAGGATAAGTCTACTCAGTAGTCCAGAAGTAGGCCTTGATTAATATAAAAGAATCACCAAATTCCACTTTCCACCTCCACATTAACACATAGAAGAGAACACCATTAAACCATGACTCAGGCTTCATTTGAAAACAGTCCCATCCCTGGATTTTCAATTCTGTCAGTAAATACCCTTTTAACTTAAGCTGTTATAGGTGGGTTCATTTTCACATGCAAGCTATAACATTACCAATTAATAGTCCACACATTTTACATGTAATACTATAACTTTCTGAAAAGATTATGTTTAGAATCAAAGGCTATATATAAGAATAAAATAAATAGATCTCCCGATTTTAGAAGATTCCCTGTGAAGTGAATGCTAAGTGCAAATTTCCTTGTTTCAGGCTATGATTACACATAGGATCCCCCACTTCCACAAAAAGTTACATGCACCTAAAATATTTAAATATGAAAAAACAAACGTATATGTGCACTTTATAGATAAATAGGGAAAGAGCTATAATAACAGTAATGGAAAAATAGTAGAAGATGCTAGTTTAAAAAAAATCTAAGAATAAGGCAAAGCTGTTACACAAACATGCATAGCTAATAACAGATCAGGTACCTTATACACCTAAAGCCACAGAATTGTGTTTTGTTAAAGTTTCAAAAGTTGTATGATCATTTAAAGGGGTATTTAGAAAATATGAGATAAGAACACTTTAGTAGTGACTCTCTAGGTTGGGACCAATATATTTTAGGGAGAGGAAAGCCAGTTACTTAATAAAGAAAAGGCCTGCTGACCTTGATGCCAGCCAGACTAGGAAAACATATGGCTTACACCTCCTAGTATCATCACAACTGTCTTTCCCTCAATATTGCAAGCTCTTTGAGACAGCGTGTAATCATGGCCATCTTATAGGCTAAGCACTTCACTTAGTGACTGGGACAGAAAAACAAAGAGTAAAATATAGTATGCCTGCATTAGTGAGCCTATAAAAGAATAAATAAACAAGCGAATGGATTGTTTAGCTCCTACCAACTTTAAAAGGTTGTCAATTTATCCATTCATCTGTCAGTGGACATCTTGGCTCTTTCCACAGTTTGGCTATTGTGGACATTGCTGCTATAAACATCGGGGTGCACGTACCCTTTCGGATCCCTACTTTTGTATCTTTGGGGT
>NC_138380.1:69542433-69574688 GCF_054177405.1 Leptonychotes weddellii | reverse complement strand
TCACCCAGCCACCCATCCCTCCCTCTTCAATTTCTTTCATAAGTGTTCTATAGTTTTCAGAGTATAGGTCATTAACATCTTTGGTTGGGTTTATTCTTAGGTATCATGGTTTTTGGTGCAATTGTAAATGGGATTGATTCTTTAGTTTCTCTTTCTGCTGCTTCATTATTGGTGTAGAGAAATGCAACAGATTTCTGTATTTTGATTTTATATTCTGTGACTTTACTGAATTCATATATCAGTTTTGGCAGTTTTTGATGGTGTCTTTCAGGTTTTATATATAGAGTATCATGTCATCTACCAATTGTCAAAGTTTTACTTTTTCCTTGTCAATTTGGCTGCCTTTTTTTCTTTTGGTTGTCTGATTGCTGAGGCTAGGACTTCCAGTACTAAGTTAAATAACAGTGGTGAGGGTGGACATCCCCATCTTCTTCCTGACCATAAAGGAAAAGCTTTCAGTTTTTTTCCCATTAAGGTTATTAGCTGTGGGTTTTTTGTATCCCTACTTTGTTGATGGTTTTTATCAAGAACGGATGTTGTACTTTGTCATATGCTTTTTCTACATTTATAGAGAGGATCATACGGTTCTTAACCTTTCTTTTATTAATGTGGTGTATTGAGAAGTTTTGCATCCCTGTTCATCAAGAATATTGGCCTATAGTTCACTTTTTAGTGGAATCTGTCTGGTTTGGAAATCAGGATAATGCTGGCCTCATAGAATGAGTTTTGAAGTTCTCTTTCCATTAATTTGAGAAGAATGTTAACTCTTCCTTAAATGTTTGGTGGAATTCCTCTAGGAAGTCATCTGGCCCTGGACTTCTATTTGTTGGGAGTTTTTTGATTACTCGTTCAGTTTCTCTGCTGGTTATTGATCTGTTCAAGTGTTCTATTTCTTCTCATTTCAATTTTGGTAGTTTATATGTTTCTAGGAATTTATCCATTTCTTTTAGGTTGTCCAATCTGATGGCATACAGTTTTTCATAATATGCTTTGATAATTGTATTTCTTTGGTGTTGGTTGTTATTTCTCTTATTTGTGATTCATTTATTTGGGTGTTTCTTTCTTTTTGATAGGTCTAGCTGAAGTTTTATCAATTTTATTAATTTTTTCAAAGAACCAGCTCCTGGTTTTATTGATCTGATCTTTTTTTGGTTTTGTTTTTGTTTCTATATCACTTATTTCTGCTCTAATTCCTTCCTTATGCTGGCTTTGGGCTTTGCTATTCTTTTTCTAGCTCCTTTAGGTGTAAGGTCGGGTTGTTTGAGATTTTTTTTCTTCTTCTTCAGGTTGGCTTGTATTGCTATAAACTTCCATGTTAGAATTACTTTTGCTGCATCCTAAAGATTTTGGACCACTCTGTTCTCATTTTCATTTGTCTTCATGTAATTTTTTATTTCTTTGAGTTTTTGGTTGACCCATTCATTGTTTAATAGTATGTTATTTAACTTACATGTATTTGTAGTCTTTCCAGATTTTTTCTTGTTGTTGATTTCTAGTTTTATAGTGTTGTAGTGTTATGGTTAGAAAATATACATGGTATGACTTTGATCTTTTTGAACCCTTTAATACTTGTCTTGTGGCCTAATATGTGATCTGTTCTGGAGAATGTTCCATGTGTAATTGAAAAGAATGTGTATTCTGCTGTTTCTGATGGAATGTCCTGAATATGTCTGTTAAGTCCACTTGGTCCACTGTGTCATTCAAAGGCATTGTTTACTTGTTTATCTTCTGTTTAGATGAACTGTCTATTGATGTAAGTGGGGTGTTAAAGTCCCCTACTATTATTGTGTTATTATCAATTAGTTCCTCTATGTTTATTATTAATTGTTTTATATATTTGGATGCTCCCATGTTGGGTGCATAAATATTTACAATTATATCTTCTTATTGAATTTTCCCATTTATTATTAAATAATGCCCTTCTTTGTCTCTTTTTATAGTTTTTTGCAGTGTGGATATTTTAACAATACTAATTATTCTGATGCATGAATATAGAATTTCTATTTGTGTCTCTAATTTCTTTCATCAAAGTCTTATAGTTTAAAGGGCACAGATTTTTTACCTCCTTAGTTAAATTTATTCATAAGTATTTTATTGTGTTTGATGCTATTATAAATGGGAATGCTTTCCATTTTAGATATTTCATTGTTAGCATCTTGAAACACAACTGATTTTTTATGATTTTGTATCTTGAAACTACTGAATTCATTGATTAGTTCTCACAGCCAAAATGTATCCAGTTTCTTACTTCTGGACTTTTTCCAATTTCTACATTTTATTCCCATAAATAACCCTGGATTCAACTTCCAGTTGTAAAAAAAAAGGAAATAGATAATAGCCCTAATTCGTCTTCGACTATTCTCCTAGAAATAGAATTACTAGCTCAATAAATGTGAACATTAGTAATACCCATTTTACATATCACTCTCTAGAAATACTGCATCATATTCTTCTTAATTATAGAAAGCACTATTTCACTATATCTATGTTAAACTATTTTTTTTAAATCTTTTTACTTTTATTAGCAAATTACAAGAAGATATATTAATTTGTGTTTCGTGATTTGAAGAAAAAATATTTCAGTATATTTTAGCTATTTGGATTTCTTTTCTCATGATTTTCTGGATGTGTCGACTAATAGGTTACCTTGAAATCTTAGTTTTCCAAATTTTGGATGTTTTTAATTTCTGTATAAGGAAAAATGAGAACAACTACATCAGATGATGGCAGGAAACACAAGTTTTAAAATTCACTTATTTAATTGGAAATAAAGGTGAATATTCCTGATGTAAATATTAAGTATTAGAAGCATATGTTATAATCATCTTTTGGTAGTGTTTTTTAAAATAGGAAAGAGTTAAGTGATTTTGTCAAGGAGTTGAGCAAATGAACATTCTGGTGTTTTCTAGCTTCAGGTGTTATCAGTCTATGCAAACACAAAGGCAGTTTGGCATAGTTCCTGGTAATATAGGCAATCTAGGAATGAACTTAAAAATAAATAAAAAGTTATCTGATACCATTCCCTTAGTACAATGATATGAAACTATATCCATAAAATATTTAAGGGTAATAGAGAAATTAACTTATTTGGATGTTTCTTTGTTCTTTTACTCTCCTAGATTTATTTGATTTAATTATAATTTCACAGGCTGCACCTTGTGACAGGTACTATTTTTTAAAATGATTTCTAGAACACACTGGTTTCTCCATTGTCCTATCCTTAATGTTCATGTTTCAGTGTGTGTATTTTTAGCATTCATTATATTTGTTTATTGCTTGTTAAGAAAAGGTATTCTTGGGAGCCTTTTAAATATATATTATATGACCTTAAACTGATATTATATGTTATTATATATAACAATATAATATATAATAAATAATATTGTATATGTTATATGATCTTAAACTGATGTCCATTTAGTTATTTACTTTTTATTTTCTACATTATTCCTGTCAGAATGTCACTATTGCCAATGGATGTATATTTATCATTTCTAACCCCAAGGATCCCTATCCTCTCCACGTTTTTTTGTTTCTAATCAACTCGTGATCATGTTCTGGGAACTTGAGAATATTAACACTGTATTATCTAAATAATGGGGGGGGATATTAAATGTAAATTGAAAATATGGCTACTTCTCTCCCTGTCCTAAGATGTTTCTAGTAGAGATATTTCTCAAGCCTTAAGTTATCAGATGGTCTTACAGGAAAAGTCTTCATTATTCTAGAGGAAATTTAATCTCTTTATCCCAGGTTTTCCTAGTTTAGGATCCTCAAATTGAATGCATGGTAAACAGATACCTCAAAAAAACTGTATGCAAATGGAGTGCAAATAAGAAAATAAGCATTTCCGAAGCACTTTTCATTTATTTAAGCACCACAGTCTATGTTGTAAGCAATTGTTTAGCTTCTCAAATTGAGTAGCACCTTTCACCTGTTGAAATTCTTTACAACAAAACTAGTAAGTCAAACTGAGTTGTATTGAATTACATAACATTTTGGCAACATACAGTCTTTTCAATTGCTTCAGAGAAATAGATCTGAGTACACTTTGTTTTCTTAAATTAGTTCTTATACAAATTTGCAATCAGACAGGCAACATGAATGAATAACAATGAACACCACAACCCATACATAGATAAAATATGTAATTATGTGTGTTGGTATTCATGTATGTATTTATATTCATGTATAAATATAATTTCACAGTAACTTAAAGACACTATGACAGTTTTCACCTTAAATATTAGAGTATGTTCAATGAAAATAAGGAAATATCCCATTAATCATTTTTATCAATAATTATTTCTTATATTTTGTCAGTATGTCTTTTCCATCTGTTAATCTAGAAGAGCTCCCTAACTCCTTACTTTTAATATATTGGGGTTTGTTTGACACCATGCCAGATATCTTACAGAGTACAACAGTCTAGATTTATCTTACTGCTTTCTTATGTGTACTATTTTTTTTTTTAATTTTCTCTATTGGCATTAAAATAGAATTTATATATGAAGGTTTGGTTAGATTCAGGATAACCTTCCATTTATTTGTTTTCAAAAATCTATCTTTGGTGAGTCTTTATGGTACATATTCTTTATTACCAGATTGGTATAAAGGGTGTTGCTTCTGGATATCATTGCTTCTTGGCATTTTTAGTGCATAAAGCCATATACTTATTTTAAGCTAAAATATGTATGTAATATGTTTCAGTTAATGCAGAAATGTATTTTTACTTTAAAATCTACAAGATTTTTCTTCAGCTCTTTCTTTAGAATAAGTCCCATTAAGAATGTAGCAGGAAGAGCCTCTCTTCTTCAGTTTATTTGGTTTTTAATAATTTGACATGGAGTTGGGATCAGTTTTCTCAGTGGTACTCAATTTTAGATGTTAGAAAATTATTTCCAAATCTTTTGAATGTGTAAAATATTCACTTAGTCTTAAAAATTCAAAATTGTATAAGAATATACTCAGAACATTTTTGCTTTTTCAAAAAAGATTTTTATTTATTTATTTGAGAGGGAGAGAGTACAGAGCGAGAGGGAGAAGCTGACTCCCTGCTGAGCAGAGAGCCTGACCCTGGTCTGGATCCCAGGACCCCGAGGTCATGACCTGAACTGAAGGCTGATGCTTAACTGACTGAACCACCCAGGTGCCCCAGAAAATTTTTGCTTTTGACTCTACGCTCATTTTGACTACTACTCAGATATAGGAGACCCAACATCTTCATTGTTTTGTATAGTTCTATGGTACTCCTTTGTGTTGATGTACCATTTTTTTTTAATTTAAAGAGTCCCTTAATTTGAACATTTGCACAGCTTTAAATTTTTGCTGTAACCAGTGCTACAATGGATAACACTGGCATCAATTTTTTCCACCTTATTTGCAGAGGACTACGTTTAGGTTGGATGCCTAGCAGCGGATTTGCTAAGTGAAAAATCAATCCAGTGTTTTATGGTGGTGTCAGTTTCCCCCAATATATTTTGTATCATTTTACCCATATACACCAGGGAACTATGAGAATAGCTCCCCCCCACATTAAGGACAATAGAGTGTTTTGTCAATTTTTGTAGATTAAATGAACTAAAAAGAAAAATTTAAAATATGGTTCTTAATTTGAAATTCTTTTGTTATGTGTGAGTCTGAGGATTTTTTCTGAAATTTAAACATTTACACTATTTTTTTCTGTCAACGGTATTTTTATGTTATTTGTCCATTTTTCTATGAGAATTTGATTTTTCTTAAACAAATAGATACATACAGAAATAGGAAGGACTGGAAGGGAGGGAGAGGAAGAGAAAGTATGAACACAAGGGTTAAACATCTATAATAAAAATCTGCACATGTATTTTGATTTTAGTTTGAAGTGTGTGTGTGTATTTCTGTGTTCCAGGATTTTTTAAAAATAGTGATATTTATTCATCTTTTTTTGCTTCTGAATTTTGAGAACTAACGCTCAGGCTTCCAAACTCCAACTTAGGATAATTAATGTTTTCTTTTAGTACTTACATGACTTATTCTTAAACATTCAGATTTCTGAATCATTTGGAGTTTATCCTAGTGAACATAATGATAGACATTTTCAGTTTTACTCTTTTTTTAAAAAAAACTACTGAATTGCCTTTATTTTTTATTTTTTTGTATTTACCATATTTTTACTCTTTATTCTTTTTTAATTATTTTTTAATTTTTTATTGTTATGTTAATCACCATACATTACATCTTTAGTTTTTGATGTAGTGTTCTATGATTCATTGTTTGCGTATAACACCCAGTGCTCCATGCAGTATGTGCCCTCTTTAATACCCATCACCAGGCTAACCCATCCCCCCTCCCCCCTCCCCCTCTAGAACCCTCAGTTTGTTTCTCAGAGTCCATAGTCTGAATTGCCTTTAAAACATTGATCAAAAACTATTTTTTCCCCTGAGACTTAATCTACTATATACTATAATTTCATAGGTACTTGGGTCCAATTTTATTTTTGGTGCCAGTATATTTCTGCTTATTCATGTACAAACAGCACATTGTTTTTATGAGAAAGGCTTTTTTCTTCATTTTAATATCTGGTAGGGCCAATTCTACCCTGCCTTATTGATCTTTTTTATGGTTTCCTTATCTAGTCATTTTTTTATATGACCTTCATAATGACCCCAAGTCTTGGCAGTTTTATTGGGACCACAGTAAATTTATATTTTAACTAGTGTGGGTTGATGTTTTTATAATATTTGATCATTATAGTCAAAAAAAATGGTGTTTCCTTCCATTTTGTCAAGACTACTTTTGTGTCTTAAGTATTTAAAAGTTTACTTCTCTAGGTTTTGCACTTTTAATCCTAGGTATTATCTTTTACTTTTTTTTTTTTTAAACAAGGCTTTCTTTCTAATTATTCTTGGAATATAAGAAAGCTTTTAAATTTCATAATTTTTAATATTCTGATGGCTTATTGAAAGGTTTGTATTGGGTTTTATTCTTTTTTAACTTTAACTTTCTAGACATACTATCATAAAATGAGGAAATTAAGAATTTTTCTCTTTGTTTCAATTCTTATTTCTCACATTTCCTGTGTTCTCATTGTTTTGAATGATAACTGTAGTTCATTGTTAAACATCAGTATAAAAAATAGTGGTCCTTTATTGTCTTTTAGTGGTAATTGCTCTCTTCTTTCTTGGTGTGTCAGATATTGACTTTGCAACTGGTGTATGTAGATTTATGTAGATTCAAGGTTAGGAAGTCATAATTTTTTATTTTATTGGTACTTTGTTAACAAATAGTGGACTTAAATAGTTTTTATGTCAATTGTGTGAATTACATTAGTGGATAGACAGTATTAAATCATCCAATTTCTAGAACAAATCCTCCTTGACCATGAGGTCTTGTTTTTAGTGTGATTTTAGATCCTTCTGCAATTATTTTTTTTAATATTTATTATTTATTTGACAGAGAGGGAACACAAGCAGGGGGAGTGGGAGAGGGAGAAGCAGACTCCCCGCTGAGCAGGGAGCCCGATGCGGGGCTTGATCCCAGGACCCTGGGATCATGACCTGAGCCAAAGGCAGAGGCTTAACCGACTGAGCCACCCAAGCACCCCCTTTCTGCAATTATTTTATTTGTGATTAAGCAGGACTAGTCTGTACTTATTTTTTATTGCATATATTTTATGCCATTATAACTTTAACATCCTAAAATGAAATTACAATCTTGATTGGGTATAACATCAATATCTTCATTAATAAAAAAAGCTCTGAATGTTTTCTGGTCCTTCTTAATCTTTGTAACAATTTAACTGGCATTAGAATTGATTGCTTTTCAGTGTTTGGTCGAATTTTCCAGCGAAACTCAATCTGGTTCTTGTGGAGGGTAGCACTTTGAAACTGGTTTTTCTGACATACATTTTTAAAATCTGAAAGGTAGTAGGTATACAGATTGTTCTGATGCATTTTTTATTACAGAGGCTAAAACAGTAACATTTTTGAAATGGAGGTTTTTTACTTCTAATGCTGTTTCATCCAGGAAAGACTTTTTTTTAGACAGTATCTCTTCATTCTTGTACCCAGAAATCAGCTGATGATGAATGGATATATTACTTTGTTGATCGCTTATAGAACTTAGAAAGAGTGAAAAAAATAAAGAATGAAAAACAGGTTAATTCAGTTTTTTTAATATCATTTCTTTTCCTCTGCTTTTGATATCTGAAGAAAGAAAAGTGATGAATAATTCCCAGTCTGACAGCTATTATTTATTTTCTCTCTTAATTCATTAAAAATAAACTCAGTGATAGAATTGTCATATCTATATTCATGCATTTGTCAATATTTTAATTTTGAAAGGAATTTTTTCCCCACAAAACACAATTGAAAAATGCTCTACCCTGTGAAAACCATAGATGTGCCCATGGAATTCTAAATGTTTTTTTCTGAAATATTTTTATACAAAGCAACCAAAAGCTTTCTGTGAATTTTCCTTTGCTCAGGGCATACTTCTGATTGGCACATATCACCTGCTCAAAGCAAAATTCTTTGTAATTTCTATTCATCAGGGTCAAAAGGGTATCTTAAAATCAGAGAATGTAGTATTTACAAATTCATGAATAATGCTCAATACCCTATGTATATATATAAAAAAAATATGTGAAAGCAGTTTCTTTATAATTAATTATGAAGTGCATAGAAATTAATTTTTTGCCTTTATTGATATCAGGATAGGAATATGTACAGGTCTGCGCAATTAAAAATCTGAGAGTTATTTCTTTTAGGATTTCTGACTGTCTTACACATAATTAAGTAGAAATGAGTACTGTTTGAGCCCCAAACTTGCTGTTTTCTCCCCCTTTCCTCTTAAGTTTTTGTTTAATTTCCAGTTAGTTAAAAAAAATAATAAATTCCAGTTAGTTAGCATACAGTGTAACAGTGTCAAGCGTACAATATAGTGATTCAACACCTCCATACATTATCCACTGCTCATCTCAGCAAGTGCACTCCTTAATCCCCATCACCTATTTTACCTAACCCCTACCCGCCTCTCCACTGGTAACTTTCAGTTTGTTCTCTATGGTTAAGAGTCTGTTTCTTGGCTTACCTCCCCCTCTCTTTTTCCCCACTTTGTTCATTTGTTTCTTAAATTTTACATATGAGTGAAATTATATAGTATTTCTCTTTCTCTAAAGGACTTATTTTGCTTGGCATAATACTCTAGTTCTATTCATGTCATTGCAAATGGTAAGATTTTATTCTTTTTATAGCTGAGTAATATTCCAGTGTGTGTGTGTGTATATATATATATATATATATATATCTCACTACTTCTTCAACTATGTGTCAGGGAGTGGACACTTGGGCTGTTTCCCTAATTTAGCTGTTGTAGATAATGCTGTTATAAACATCAGGGTGCATGTATCCATCTGAATTAGTACTTTTGTATTCTTTGGGTAAATACCTAGTAGTGCAATCACTAGATTGTAGGGTAGTTTTATTTTTAACTTCCTGAGAAAACTCCATACTGTTTTCCACAGTGGCTGCACCAGTTTGCATTCCTACCAGCAGTGTATGAACATTCCTTTTCCTCATCAACACATGTTTCCTGTGTTTTTGATTTTAACTATTCTGACATATATGAGGTCATCTCTTATATTCTTCTACTCAAAGGTCAATGAATTGGAACAATGTAACAAGACAGATATATAGATACCGATAGATAGCCAGAAATGGAAGGGAACTGAAAATATTGGTGAATAGCAGTAAAATCAATGACTCAACACACAAAACCAATTCAATGAGTAGTCTAAATTGTGTAACAAATTACCACATTTAAAATTCTTGTGCATGCATGGATAGTATTTGGGAAAACAATCTACATACCACTTACAGAGGGATCTGTTTTGTTTTCTTGGACTATATTTGTGTGTTTTCTGAATATTTTTATTTTTAAAAAAAATTTTAAGACTAAATGACTAAATCTGTATTTGATTAAGTTATTCTAATACTCTCAATTCAGTATTTATCTATTTAAATTGTAATACACATTAAGATAATTATAGGTTATAACAATATCTGTTATTAATATATGGTCATGAATTTTTATCTGTTTCACTATATTTTTTTTTTTTTTTAAAGATTTTATTTATTTATTTGAGAGAGAGAGAATGAGAGACAGAGAGCACGAGAGGGAAGAGGGTCAGAGGGAGAAGCAGACCCCTTACTGAGCAGAGAGCCCGATGCGGGACTCGATCCCGGGACTCCAGGATCATGACCTGAGCCGAAGGCAGTCGTTTAACCAACTGAGCCACCCAGGCGCCCTGTTTCACTATATTTATGAATAATATAATTTATGAAAATATAAGGCAAATATTCTATAAGTAATATTTATCATGTAAATAAATTTGGTTCTTAATCTTTAAGACTTTCAGTTGTAACTTGGCAATCATTATATTTGTCTCTCTTATCAACTTTATTTCAATGACAACAGCCTTTTCCACTTTTAAGTATCCTAATACTGAGTAGAATTCTCAATTTCCACACTATTCTCTGCTTTGTTTTCTCAATATAAGTGACAAATCCATCCTTTCAGGTGTTCTCATTTATTTTTTTTTTCAATAGACTTTATTTTTAGAGAAATTTTACATTGACAGCTGAATGGACCTGAAGGGACAGAGATTTTCTGTATACTTGTTGCCCTCACTTTTACAAAGCCTCTCCTATTATCAGAATCCTATGCCCAAGTGCTTTGATATAACTGATGAATGTACATTGACACATCATTGTACTCAAGGTCTATAGTTTACCATAGAATTCACTCTGGTGTTGAAACTTCTGTGTATTTGACAAATGTATAATGACAAGTATTCACCATTATAGCATACGACATAGTGGTTTCACTGCCTTAAAATTGCTTCATGCTTGACCTATTCATCCTTCGTCCTCCCCAATCTTAGGCAACTACTGATTTTTGTGAGAAAATGAGAATGAGAAAAAATACTTTTTTTCCTGTCTCCAAAGTTTTGCCTTTTAAAAAATGTCATATACTGATAGCCATATAGTATATAGCCTTTTGGGATTGGCCTTTTACTTAGTAATTTGTATTTAAGTTTCCTCGATGTTTTTTCATACCTTAATCGCTCATTTTTAGTTAGCAATGAATAATATTCCATTGTCAGGATATACCACAGTTTATTTATAAATTGATTTACTGAAAGACATCTGGGACGCTTCCAAGTTTGGGCAATTGTGAATAAAGCTGCTAAAAACATCCCTCTACAGGTTATTGTGTGGACATAAGTGTTTGATGCCTTTGGATAAATAAGCAGCATGATTGCTGTATCACAATCTGGTATTTTGTATTGTAATATACTACCTAAATGTCTTCTCAAGTGACTGCATTCTTGTGCATTTTCACCAGCAACAAATGAAAGTTCCTGTTGCTTCACAACACCCCTGCGCTTGGCGTTGTCAGCGTTCTAGATTTTGGCCACCCTAATAGGTGTGAGGTGGTATCTCACTGTTGTTTTAATTTGCATTTCCCTGATGACATAAGATGTGGAGCATCTTTTGATGTGCTTATTTGCCATCTGTATATTTTCTTTGGTCAAGCATCTGTTAAGGTCTTTGGCTCATTTTCCAATGAGGTTTTGTTACTCTTGAGTTTTAAGGCTTCTTATATGTTAAATGTTATAATTGGATAACAATCCTGTATCAGATGTGTCTTTTGCAAGTATTTTTTCTCATTCTTTGGCATGTCTTGTCATTCTTTTCAATTGTCTTTCATGGAGTAGGCATTTTTAACTTTAATGAAGTCTAGTTTATCAGTTACTTCTTTCATGGCTAGAGCCTTAGGTGTTATGTCCAAAAAAATTCATCACAGTACCCAAGGCCATCCAGGTTTTTTTTCTTTGTGGCCTTCTAGGAGTTTTATAGTTTTGTGTTTTGTGTCTTCTTCAATTTCTTTCGTTACTGTCTTCCAGTTTTCAGTGTTCATTTCTTTCACCTCCTTGGTTAATTTATTTCTAGATATTTTATTCTTTTTGCTGCAACTATAAGTGGGATTATTTTCTTAATTTCTCTAATAGTTCATTATTTGTGTATAGAAATCCAATAGATTTTTGCATGTTCTTTCTCCTGCAACTTTATTGAATTCATGTATTAGCTCTAAAAGTTTTTTTGGTGGTGTCTTTAGGGGTTTTTGTGTACGTTCTCTCCAAATAGACAAACTTTGTATTTCTTCCTGTCTGATTTGCTAGTTGCTCCAGCTAGGGTTGCCAATACTATGGTGAATAAAAGTGGGGAGAGTGGGCATCCTGTCTTCTTCCTAATTTTAGAGGAAATGCTTTCAGCTTTTCACCATCAAGTATATTAGCTGTGGGTTTGTGATATACTGCCTTTATTATGTTGAGGTATGTTCTGTCTAAATTCACTTTGGTGAGAGATTTTTTTTTTTTATCATAAATGAATATAGAACTTTTGAAATGGTTTTCATGCATTTACTGACATGAACATATGATTTTAATACCTTTCATTTTGTTAGTGTGGTATTTCATATTGATTTGCAGATGTTGAAACATTTTTGCATCCTTAGAATAAATCCTACTTGTTCATATTGTATGTCCTCTTTAATGTATTTTGTTGAGGATTTTTGCATCTGTGTTCATCAGGGTTATTGGCCTGTAAGTTTCTTCTCTTGTACTGTCCTTTCCTGTTCTCAATTGAGCAATTTATGATTCCATGTTCTCTCCTTTTTTTAGCATACTGTCACAATCATTTCCATTTTTTTAAAATTTTTTAGTGGTTGCTTAGAGTTCACAATATATGTCTGTGCCTAATCCATATCCACTTTTAAATAATACTGTAACATTTGACGGGTATTAAAAGATCCTTATAATTACAAGTAATCACAATCCCTCCCTCTTATTCCTTGTATTATTGCTGTCATTCATTTCACTTATGCATAAGCAAACCTAAGAACATATGAAAATGTGTATGTGTGTGTGTGTGCACATACGAATGTCTTTTGAAGAGAAGTTTTTATTTTGATGATATCCAATTGATAGATTTTTTTCATTTATGAATTATGCCTTTGGTATAATGATTAGAAACTGTTTTCTTTTAGAAGTTTTATAATTTTAATTTTACATCATGTCTATTATCCATTATAAGTTTATATTTCTATATGATGTGAGGTATAAATTTTTGGGGGGGTGCAGTAGGGATATCTATGGATCTTAAAAACTACTTTTTTATTGAAGTATAGTTAACACACAATTTCACATTAGTTGCAGGTATACAACATGTTTTGACAACTCTGTAACTTATGCTATGTTCACCTAAGTGTAGTTACCATCTGTCACCATACAATGCCATTAAAATACCATTGATTATTTTTCCTATGCTGTACCTTTCACTCCCCTTCACCCACTTTGCCCATCCCCCAGCCTCACTCCTTTTGGCAAGCATCAGTTTGTTCTTTGTATGTATGGGTCTGTTTCTGCTTTTTGTTTGTTTATTCATGTATTCCTTTGTTTTGCTTTTTAGATTCTACATAAAAGTGAGATCATACAGCATTTGTCTTTGTCAATCTAGCTTCTTTAATTTAGCATAATACCCTGTAGGCCTGTCCTTGTGGTCACAAATGCCAAGATCTCATTCTTTTTTGTGACAGAGTAATACTCCTGTGTGTGTGTGTGTATTCTACATCTTCTTTAGTCATCTCTTCCATATCTTGGCTATTGTAAATAATGCTGTAATAAACATAGGGATAGATTTATCTTTTCAAATTAGTGTTTTCATTTTCTTTGAGTAAATACCCAGTAGTGGAATTACTGGATTATATGGTATTTCTATTTTTAATTTTTTGAGGACTCTCCATACTGTTTTCCATAATGGCTGCACCAGGTTGTATTCCCACCAACACTGCATGTTTCCTTTTTTCCCACATCCTTGCCAACACTTGTTTTTTCTTATCTTTTTAATTCTAGCCATTCTGATAGGTGTAAGGTAGTATCTCATTGTGGTTTTGATTTACATTTCCCTGATGATGTGGTAACTCATTTTTTCATGTGTCTGTTTGCCATCTCTATGTCTTCTTTGGAAAAATGTCTACTAGGTCTTCTGTCCTTTGTAAAATTGGATTATTTATCTTTTTTCAGTGTTTTTTGGTGTAAGTCCTTTCTGTATTATGGATATTAACTCCTTATCAGATAGATTATTTGCAAATACTATTTCCCATTCACAGGCTTGCCTTTTCATTTGGCTGATGGGTTTTTCATTCTAAGTTTTTATTCTGTGTAGTCCCAATAGTTTATTTTTACTTTTGTTTCCCTTGTCTGAGGAGACATATCTAGAAAAATATTGCTAAGATTGATGTCAAATAAATCACTGCCTATGTTTTCTTCTAGGAGTTTTAAGGTTTCAGCTTTCACATTCAGGTCTTTAACCCAATTAGAGTTTACTTTTTAATGTGGTATGAAGAAGTGATCCAGTTTGTCATACATTAATTGACCATACAACATGTTTGTTTGTTTTTCTGGGTTCTCTATTCTGTTCCATTACTCTTTGTGTCTATCTTTCTGTCAGTACCATACTGATTTGATTACTACAGCTTCCTAGAAATTTTGAAATCTGGGAATGTGATATCCCAGCTTTGTTCCTCTTTCTCAGGATTGCTTTGACTATTGGGTTTCTTTTTGTAGTTCCATACAAAATTTTTTATTATTCTACTTCTGTGAAAAATTCTGTTGGTATTAAGATTTTATTTATTTGAGAGCAAGGGAGAGAAAGAGCATGAGCAGGGGGGAGAGGGAGAAGTAGATGCCCTGCTGAGCAGGGAGCCTGATTTGAGACTCGATCCCAGGACCCTGGAATCATGACTTGAGCCAAAGGCAGACTGAGCCACCCAGGCACCCCTGTTGGTATTTTGATAGGGATTGCAATGAATCTGTAGGTTTTCTGGGCATTATGGACTTGTTAACAATATTGATTTATCCAATCCATGAACATGAAATAATTTTACATTTGTATCAATTTCTTTATTCTTTGGTATTTTATTCTTTTTGTTACAATTGTAAATGGAATTGTTTTCTTAATTTCTCTTTCTGCTAGTTTGTGTAAAGAAACTCAAACTAAATTTCTGTATATTAATTTATATCCTGTAACTTTACTGAATTCATTTATTATTTCTAATAGTTTTTTGATATAGTCTTTAGAGTTTTTATGTATAATACTATGTAATCTGCAAATAGTGACAGTTTAATTTCTTCCTTACCAATTTGGATGCCTATTATTTCTTTCTTTGTCTGATTGCTGCAGCTAGGAATTACAATACTATATTAAATATAAGTGGTGAAAGTGAACGTCTCTGCCTTGTTCCTGATGTTAGAGGAAAAAATCACTGCGGGTTTTCATCTGTGGTCTTTATGGTGTTGAGGTATATTCCCTCTAAACTTGTTTAGCTGATAGTTTTTATAAATGGGTGTTGTACTTCATCAAATGCTTTATCTGCATCTATTGAAAGTTTTATTTTAGAGAAAGAGAATGCAAGTGGGGAAGGGGCAAAGGGAGGGAGAGAGAGAGAATCTCAAGCAGATTCCATGCCTAGCGCAGAGCCCAAGGTGGGGCTTGATCCCATGACCCTGAGATCATGACCTGAGGCAGAATCAAGAGTTGGATGCTTAACTGACTGAGCCACCCAAGTGTCCCTGCATCTTTTGAAATAATCAAATAACTTTTTTTTAAAGATTTTATTTATGTATTTGACAGTGAGAGCACAAGCACGGGGACCAGCAGAGGGAGAGGAGAAAGCAGGCTCCCTGCTGAGCAGGGAGTCTGATGCGGGACTCAATCCCAGGACCCATTGAGAGTGTTTT
This sequence comes from Leptonychotes weddellii, assembly GCF_054177405.1. Lineage (NCBI taxonomy): Eukaryota > Metazoa > Chordata > Mammalia > Carnivora > Phocidae > Leptonychotes > Leptonychotes weddellii. Next base: position 69,558,844 of record NC_138380.1, on the reverse strand, counting down.
GCTAATATGTTAAGGATTTTTGTATTTATATACATCAGGGATATGGGCCTGTAGTTTTCTTTTTGTAGCATTTTTTATTTTGGTGTCAGGGTAATGTTGACCTCATAGAATGAATTTGGGAACTTTCTTTCCTCTTAGATTTTTTGGAATGGTTTGAGGAGAATAAGTATTAACTCTTCTTTAAATGTTTTGTAGAATTTACCTATGAATCCATCTGGTTCTGAACTTTGTTATGATGGGAGTTTTTGATTAGAGTGAATTATGTTACTAGTAATTAGTATGTTCAGATATTCTACTTCTTTCTGATTTAGTTTTGGAAGATTGTATATTTCTAGGTGTTTATCCATTTCTTCTAGGTTGTCTAATTTGTTGGCATATAATTTTTCACAGTAGTCTCTTATAATCCTTTGTAGTTCTATGGTATTGATTGTTACTTCTTCTCTTTCAGTTCTCATTTGTATCCTGTCTCTTCTTGATGTCTCTGGCTAAACATTTATAAATTCATCTTTTCAAAGAACCAGCTGTTGGTTTCATTGATTTTTTTCTTTTTTTCTCTGAACTTTATTATCTCCTTCCTTCTACTAACTGGGGCTTTGTTTGTTCTCCATTTCCTAGTTCCTTTCTGTGTAACGTTAGTTTTTTTTTTTTTTTTTTTTTTTTAGCTTTCTCTTGTTTCTTGAAGCAGGCCCATATCTCTATAAATTTGTCTTTTACAACTTCTTTCACTGAGTCCCAGATTTTGGACTGTTGTGTTTTCATTTTTCATTTGTATCCATGTATTTTTTAATTTCCTCTTTCTTTGTTGACCCATTCATTGGTTGCTTAGGAGCATGTTGTTTAGCCTCCACATATTTTTTTTCTAGTTATATGCCATTGTTTTTGCAAAAATTGGATGATATAATTCTAACCTTTTTAAATTTATTGAAACTGTTTTGGGTTCTGACAGGTGATCTATCCTGGAAAATGTTTCAACTTTTTATTGGGCGGATTGCATATAGTTCTTTTTCTGAGATTGTTTTTCTGGTTCTTTCATTGGCACATATTCCTCCATCTCCTCATTTTGCTTCATTTTCTGCATTTGTTTCTATGAATTAGGTGGAACAGCTACTTCTCATAAATTTGAAGTAATGATCTTATGCATGGTTATTCCCTGTGTAGACTCTGTGTGACTTTGGCTGGCTAGTTGGAGTGGTGTTGTGTGGGCTGGGGAATCTCCGGACACTTGTGCTGGTGACCTGGTAGGGTGGCAGAGCTCAAGGGTTCATGGGCTGGGGTGGTCTCAGGCCTCCCTGTACAGAGGGCCCTGTGGCACAACAGTTGAAGATAGAGTGGAAGTCTGTGTGTCCTGGGGCTCTCCGTGCAGAGAATACCCTAGTGAGGTTGATGGAGCTGTGCCAGGACATGGGCAAGGGGGTCCTGGGATATTCTGTGCAGGAGGCACCTCAGCAGGGCAGCTGGAGCCAAAGTGGGGTGCAAGCCCGGGTCCTGGGGCATTCTACACAGAGGTTGCTATGGCAGGACAGCTGGAGTGGGCATAGGCTGGGGTATACCTCGGTCTCTCCACAGAGAGGGTGCCCTGACAGAACAACTTATGCTCAAGTGAAGCACACTAGGTTGTGGTGGGATGTTCAGCACAGGGGCTCTCCTGGCAGGGAGGTTGGAGCCAAGGTAGGCACAGGCTAGCAGTTCCCAGGGCACTCTCTGCAGGGGTTACTCAGAGTTTTGGCTGTAGCAGAAGAAGGTACGAGCCAGGAAATCACAGAGTTTGCTGTCTACATCAAGAGTACCATAGCAAGCTGTTTGAAGCCAAAGTGATATGGGCCTGGAGTTTTCTGTGGTGCTCTGTGGGTGGTGGTTGGCTCAACAGCTGGAGCTGTAGTGAGTGCTGCTCAGGAGTGTCCTGGTGAACACCACACTGGGGCTGCTTTGATGGCTGGGGCAGGTATGGTTTAGGGACCCAGGACTCGCTGAGGCTGCAGGCCAGACCTTGCTCCTATCTGTGCTATCAAGGTAAATAAGGAATGTAAACACTGACACTTTCCAGACCCTCAGACTCAGAGAAAATTCTAGAAGCTCCCTTGCCATCTGGGGGTCCTAGGGCTAGTTCCTTTATATTCTAGTTGTTCTTTTTATAGCCAGGGTATTCGTGGCTCATGTGGGCTAGGACCTGGGAGGCTCACTGAAGCTGCAGGTTGCTGTTTGCATAGGGAAGCCTGTTCCTAGCTACTCTATCAAGATGGAGGGAGAATGTAAACAGTGGCTTTCACCAACCCCTTCAACCCAGAGAACTTTTCAGCACTTGAAAAGTGGTTGGATCTTTCATATACTAGTTGCTCTTTAAAATGGCAGCTTTTGGGGGCACCTGGGTGGCTCAGGTCATGATCTCAGAGTCATGAGACTGGGTCCTGCCTCAGGCTCTGCGTTCAGTGGGGAGTCTGCTTAAGATTCTCTCTCTCTCCCCCCTCTCTAAAAAATAAAAATAAAATGGCAGCTTTTTTTTCTCTGCGCCAGGACAGGCAAATCTGCTCCCTCAGTACTATTCCTCCCTGCTTCAATCTACATTGTCAGGGGTGGGGTTCCCTTCATTACCAGGTATCTGTCTCTCTTGCTGTTTTCTATGTGCTCTATCTTTTGTTGCACAGCAGTTGTTCAGTCTGCCCTCAGCTTTTATTCAGGAGGAACTGCTCTATAAATAGGTGTAAATTTGGTATGTCGGTGGAGGGGAGTTCAGGGTCTTCCTTCTTTGCTATATTGGACCAGAACTCTGAAAGCCTACTTTTACCTGTTTTTACAGTATAGATCTGGTACATCAATTCTCTCAGGGTGTAGTTGAAAAAAATTATTTTACCTTCATTTGTATAAGAGATTTTCTCTAGTCATTGAATTTGTGCTTGACAACTTTTCATTCAGTACTTTTAAGATGTTCATCAACTGTCTTCTCTCTTGCTTTGATCTAACAAAAAATTGCTTTCATCCTTATTGTTTCTCTGTACATATACTTTTCCTCAGGATGCCTTTAAATATTTATAAACAATTTTGAGCCATGTAATTAAGACATTCCTTGGTATAATTTTCCTCATGTTATTAGGGATTGATGTTCCTTGAGCATCCTAAATACCTGGGTTTACTTTTTATCAAACTGGGAAGTTGTTGGGTAATTATTTCTTCAAATATTTTTCAACCCCTCTCTCTTTCAGGGACTCTAATTATAATGACTACTTGAAGTTGTACCACAACTCACATTGGGTTGTTTTCTCTTTTTTCCATTCTTATTATGCTTTGTGTTTTAAACAGTTATTGTGAAGCATCCATGTTTATGAATTTTTTTCTGCAATGTCTTATAGTAATTATATCCAATGTATTTATTTTATGCTAAACATAATTTTTGCTTCAAGAAGGTCAAATTGATTTTCATATCTTTCCCCTTAAAAGTCTAACCTTTTGTTTAGCTTTTTGAACATATAAACTATAACATTAATTACGTATATGCTAATTTTTAGTATCTGTCACTCCTGTGTCAGATTTGTTTCATTTCTTTTCCTCATTCTGGGTATGTTTTTCTGCTTCCTTGCATGCTTGGTAATATTTGAATGGCTAAAAGATACTGTGAATTTTAATTTTTTAGGAATTAGATAATTTTTTACCCCTTGAGCTTTCTAAGTTTTTTGAGCTTTATGCTAGGACATATTTAAGTTACTTGAAGACAGTTTAGTGGATTGTTTGAATCTGTGTTTTAAGATTTTTTTAGGCAACATCGAAATGATGTTTATTCTAAGGCTAATTACTCAACCACTAAGATAAGACCTTTTAAAGTTCTCTACCAATAGCTTGTGAATTATTAGATTTTCCACTCTGGCTTCCAGATAGGCAATAGCACAATGTTATGGGAGCACTGGATACTGTTGCTCTACCACCTTTACTTGGTCTTCCAACCATCAGGTAGTTTCTTCACCTATGTGTGTGCCAATTCATATGCTACAATTATTCTAGGGCAACTCTCTACAGGCATCAATGAGTTCTCTTCTCTGTTCTGCAAACTCTATCTTTTCTTTCATTTTTATTTTTTTTTAATTCCAGCATAGTTAATATATAGTGTTGTATTACTTTCAGGTGTACAATGTAGTGATTCAACAATCCTATACATTATTCAGTGCTCTTCATAAATTTTACCTATCCTCCACCCACTTCCCCTTCAGGTACCATCTGTGTATTCTCTATAGTTAAGAGTCTACTTTTTTGGTTTGTCTCTTTTTTTGAGTGAAATCATATGGTATTTACCTTTCTATGAGTAACTCATTTCACTTAGCATTATACTCTCCAGATCCAGCCATGTTGCTGCACATGGCAAGATTTCATTCTTTTTTAATGGCTGGTTAATATTCATATGCATAGGGAAATATATATATCATATATAAATATGAGTGTGTACACAGACACATCTTCTTTATCCATTCATCTATCAATGGCTACTTGGGCTGCTTCTGTCTATTGTAATAATGCTGCAATAGAATAGGGGTACATAAATCTTTTCAAGCTAGAGGTACTGCAAATCTGGACTTCAAGTTACATTACAAAGCTGTAGTAATCAGAAAGCCCAGAAATAAACCCACAGTTATGTGGTCAATTAACTTTTGACAAAGGAGGCAAGAATATACAGTGGGGAAAAAACTAAGCTCTTCAACAAGTCGTGTTGGAAAAACTGGATAGCTACATGCAAGAGAATGAAACTGGACCACTTCTTACACCATACACAAAAATAAACTCCAAATGGATTATAAACTAAATGTGAGACCTGAAACCATAAAAACCCTAGAAGAGAGCACAGATATCCTTTGTGGCACCATTTTTCTAAATATGTCTCCTAGGCAAGGGAAATAAAAGCCAAAATAAAGTATTGGAACTACACCAAAATGAAAAGCTTCTGTACTGCAAAGGAAACAATCAACAAAACTAAAAGGCAACCTATGGAATGGGAGAAGATATTTGCAAACGACATATCTGATAAATCTGTAAAGAACCTATACAACTCAATACCCCCCAAAACAAATAATCTGGTTAAAAAATGCAGACATTTCTCCAAAGAAAATGTACACATGGCCAACAGACACATGAAAAGATGCTCAACATCTCTTATCAGGGAAATGCAAATCAAAACTACCATATCACCTCACACCAGTCAGAATGGCTAAAATCAAAAATACACGCAACAAGTGGTGAAGATGTGGAGAAAAACCAACACTTATACACTGTTGGTGGGAATGTAAACTGGTTCAGCCACTGTGGAAACAGTATGAGGGTTTCTCAAAAAATTAAAAATAGAAGTACCAAAATGTCCAGTAATTTGACTCCAAACTCTCTAGAACTATGTAGACTTTTAGCAACATCTGCTCAACTCTGGGAGTCCACCCCCTCTGCCTAGGTTACCCTTTTGGCTTTAAGGCCTGGAAACTCTCATTACAGTAAGCTGGCTGACTGCAGGGCTCATTTGGTTTGTTTCACATCCCTCGAGGATTACTTTCCTTCTTTGTAGGATTTCCAATTTCTTGAAAGCCATTGTTTTAAGTGAGAACATATATCTATTCCCTGTTACTCCATTATGAGAAGCAGAAGTCCCTTCTTTTTGTAATCATTAAACATTAACAGAATGTTCATCTTTCTTTTCACTGTATTTTCTGGTGATTTTTTAAAAAAAAAAAACCTTTTAAATAGAAATTTTCTACTGTATTTTCAGTACCATTTTCTTATTATTCTAAAGACATATTCCTTCATTTAATTCTCCTTCAGTGTGATAAACTTTGCTATCTCCTCTACCTATTAGTATTTTTAACTACACCATTAGGCTTTTCCCCCAGTTCTCCCTTAATTTTCTGACTTATTGTCCAACATACTTTCTGAAGGTTGTTTTAAAGTCACATTTTTTGTTATTGTTCACAGAATGACATCTGCAAGTATTTTGATTATATTCCTAAGTTGGCAAATATCCAATACTTCTGGGTCATATCTGGAGGAAACATTAGTTTTTTGTTCCACCCATACTCATGGATGCAGAGAATCGATTGAATTATTTAACATGCAAATCAGGTATTTTAGATAGGTTAATATACCTCTAGCACTAAAAATAATGAAATCCCAGCACAAGAAATAAATAAAACAAGTCAGAGTAAGTAGGACACAAGAGCTGATAATCTTCTGTTTGTGGGGATGAGAGAAAAAAATGAGCAATTGTCAGGATTTGGGAATATTGATAGCCATGGCTTATTTTTGGAAAAGTCCACAATTATCCCTCCAAGACCTGACAGACTTCACTGTGGCTCAAAATCTGTCTAAGAATGTATTAGCACTTTCTTAGCTGCAATAGCTTTGTAGTGATAAAAATACACTCTCCTGAACCTTGCAGAATATTTCACTGATCTGAGCTATTTCTACTCACTGTTTCTTCTGTGCATGAACAAATGGTTTTACTTACACTCCATTTATAAAACTGCTGTGGACAAGAAAATAAAAATGACAGCCCTGGATACCACTGATTGATAGCAACTATATTCCAATGGAGTGGTCTTAGGATGCCAGTGAAAGTCTTTTGTAGCTGAGTATGTTTAACCGGTCTAAGTACTATCAAAAATGAATTCGTGGGCACCTGGGTGGCTCAGTCAGTCAAGCATCTGCCTTCGGCTCAGGTCCATGATCCCAGGGCCCTGGGATCGAGTCCCACATCAGACTCCCTGCTCCTCAGGGAGTCTGCTTCTTCTGCCCCTCCTCCCACTTGTTCTCTCAATCTCTCAAATAAATGAAATCTTTAAAAAATGAATTAGTAAAATATGAAGACATATACATTCTTCAATGGGATTTTAAACCATATTATCAAATCTATGAATATATTGTAAAAGCGGAAATATTTTTTTCCTAAGATCATCTCCTTTACTTTTTTTCTCCTCACCCTATCATTTTTTTCATTTCCTGCCATGCTATTTTCTTTTTCTTCAATTCCTACAAAATAGTACTGAATGGCTTTTACATTTGATGATTAAAAAAAAGTTTTGCTTAGTTGTTAGTAACTTTCTTGAACTCCAAACTCCCTTGGTAATTAATGTGACTATCAGTCATTAAATTTGCAATTAACTTTCATATTGTTCATTCAAATTCACAAGATTTCATCAAAAATGCCTAATGAACTTTGAATTACTGAAAATAGCATTTTCATATTAAGGACAGTCCACATTTAACACTTTCACAAAGCAAACCTAGCCAATTGCAAACTCATTTTTAGAGAAGAAAAATCCTTATCCCAAGTTATTGTGTATATGTAAACTTCTCCAGAAAGAGTAGTTTATAGACATGTCTTTCCACCCTGTGTACATTTCTTTATTCATACAATATAATTTTATAAAATGTTCATATGTTGCATGTATTATTTATCGGATTCGAAATTTAGGGGTTTGGGGACTAGTGAGTGAAGGAAGAAAGAATCAGATGTCTACTTAAAGATGATGTAAGAAAAGTACATAGCAGAAACTGAGGCACAGATGGGTTGATAAATTAATATATAAATCATCAACAAAAATAATAGCCACCATTAAGTGGGAAGTACCCAAGACGTTATATGATTGACAGAATACAAATACTTGCTTAGGAATCCAATAGAGGTCTGAAATAAGATTTTAGTTTGAGTGCCAAAACTCAGTAAAACTAAGAATCCCAATGCCTGAAGAGATTTAACAATTAAATACCTATCATTTAGCACCTCATAGGATACTGTATGTATCGTGAAGAATATTGGGGTGGCTCAGGTCATGATCTCGGGGTCCTGGGATCGAGCCCTACCTTGGGCTCCCTGCTCAGCGGGGGGGGGGGTTCTACTTCTCCCTCTGTCCCTCCCCACTGCTCTTACTCTCTCACTCTCTCTCAAATAAATAAATAAAAAGAATATTAATGGTGCCTAAATACAAGACAGTGAGGTCCATAGAGTTCATATAGGGTAAGAATAAAACAGAAACAAGGGTAGAAGTAATAATAGGATTTTTAAAAATCTGTTATATTACTATACTACAGTTATATACTGCCTAATCTTCTGAAGAAAATACTTCAGACAATTGAAAATAAATAGTAGGCTATAATAAATTTGCTGCGAGAGCTCAGAAGTACAATTTAGATGATCTGTAAAGTTGAAATCTAAATGTTTCACATCATTTTGATTATTCTGTTTTCAAGCATGGATAAAATATTTGGAAATTCATGCTCCTACAAGTTTAACACTTAATATCATATTCAGTGATTTTATCTTATGCAATACAATGCTGTTTGTAATAAATTGATCCTTGATATAATTTAAAAACCAGCTAATGTTTTGGTTTCAGGCCCAAGGTGTAAAAGTGTCACAAGTTGGCACTCTTTGTCTACAATAAGAAAAGCTCGACAATCTAAAAATGAACAACTTTCTTAGAACCATCAGAAAACTAGGAGCACATGGCAAACAGTTACCCCCGCTCTGGACAGGCAGGAACAACAGCAGCTGGAAGCCATTAATGAGAGTAAGACTTACTTTATTGGAAAATTAGAAAATGCTGCCAGCTGAGTGTGGACTGGAGTAAGAAACTTTTGAGGGTCCAATTCCTTCCAGAGGCTGCACTAGGCTTTTACAGGGAAAATCTGAGAAAAACCATCTCTTGACTCTGAGGAATAAAGGAAGAGAAACCACTATGATACCCTCCAAAACCCTCATAATGAAGCCAAATCTCTTAGAGCTTATTTCCCATGGTGGAAAGGAATTACACAACACTGTACCTTTTCCAGCTTTCCTATATCAAAAAAGAGAAGGAAAAACTAATTCACAACAGGACAAGGCTTCAAAAAAATAGATTGAGAATGCTGGAAGCAGAACAGATGAGGGGACAACAAAGACAAAAGTTGTATCCCTGGAAAAGAACCAGAAAAACTTCAGAAAGGCAAACCCCAAAGAGAGGGGAGAACTATTAGCCTGAGATTTATTCCAAAGAATGTGGCTTGCTTTCCTTCTCTCACATCTAACCATCACCCCAATAAACCTCAAGTATACTAACAGTGGACTGCAGTTGAAAGAGGTCCCAAGATATATACTCTGAGGAACAGGGCAAAGAGAAGCCCTAATGCCAAGAGAAAAGGTAAAAACACAAACAGTACAGGTATTTGAAACTTATCACTAACAAAAGCTGAAATCCTAGGCAAATTAGTATAATTTCTCACATTACACCATAGATAACACCTAATACAATTTCCAACTTTGAACAAAAATTACACAACCTAAACAATCATCAGAAACAAATTCAGATGTGACACATCAGACAAGTATTCTGTCACCAGAGAGAGAACAACAATGCAAAAGAATCAAGAACACATGCAAGAAATCAAGAAGTAACAGAAATGAAGAATGCCTTTGGATCAGCTATTTAAATGCAACAGACCAAGGAAAGAGTCCGTGAACTTCAAGAGAGTCAATGGAAACTTTTCAGACTGAAATGAGAACATGAAAAGAAAATGAAAAAGACATCAGAGCATCTAAGAACTGATGAACAGTACCAAAAGTTTCAATGTAGGCATAATTGGAAAAGTGAAGAAAGAGAACGGGGCAGAAGAAATGTTTCAAATAGTAATAGAAAACTTTCAAAATTATTTAGAGACAAATTCAAAGATCATCAACAACCACTTGTCATTTAGACCACAAAATACTCCATGCCTGTAGTTAAAAAATTAAATCCTAAGTTGTCAAGGACTTGGAGAAACAGGAAATAATTTCCATCACTGGAAGTAATGAAAATGGTACAGCCACTTTGGAAGACTCGTTGACAGTTTCTTAAAAAGCCAAACAGAGGTTTGTGATTGCTAGATCAAAGATATTCTTAGTATTTGTTCACCTCTTTTGAAAACTAATGTCCACACATCCATGTGAAAGTTTATAGCGGCACTATTTATAATTGCCCCAAACTGGAAGCACTCGAGATGTCCTTCAATATGTGTGAGGATAAACAATGAACTATCCTTTAATACTAAATAGTAGGTATAACAGGTAATGAGCTTTTAATATGAATGAATGTTAATTGCATATTGCTCACTGAAAGTAGTCAGCCTGAACAGGTTACATATTGAATTATTAAATTTATATGACGTTCAGAAAAAGTAAAAACTATAGGACAGAAAGCAAGAAAGTGGTGACCTTGAATTCTAAGGGAGAGGAAAGTTTAATAGGTGAAACAGGATTTTTAGGGGATAAACCAATTCTTTGTGATACAGTACTGATGAATACATTAGACCATGAACTTGTCAAAACCGTTACAACTTCATTGCACAAAGAGTGAAACTTAATGTAAAAAATACGTTTTTAAATCCATTAGGAGGTTAGGGGTTCCAAAGATGTAAAGCAAACTCGAAGAAAAAAATAATTCTATCAAAATGTAGGGCAAAACCTCATTAAAAGGGAAAGGTACAAGGTAGTCATCTAAGAAACTTTGGAAATGAGTAAAAAGTCTAAGACTATAGATAAGAAACAGCTTTACCAACTAATGCAGTGTTTTTATACAGCTTCTCTTATCAGAAAACCAGTGTACTTGTATACTAGAATTGAACTATTACGTAAATGGATGAAAGATGGTGGCACTCAGGTTCTCACTGTTGGAGATGAGGAAAAGGGCTAGAATGAAATATGTGCATTAGATCTGGAGGTATGAGGGTGAACTTGTGTTTAGCTCAGAAAAGACACAGATGGACAAATAAAGGAGTGACATCATTGTAATGGTGGAGTAAGTGTTTTATACTATCTTTCCCTTCCAGAACACTGATTGTGGAAATCCAGGGATCCAGTGGAGAAGTTTCAGCACATTGTTAAAACAAAACAAAAAATACCAGATGAAGGATGGAAACAGGTAATGGTTCATTTTACCCACGTCACCCATCCCCTAAACCAGCACAGCTCAGTGTTAAGAGAAAGTTTTCAGTCCATGTTTTCTTCCATGGGGAAAAGTAAGAGTGTGTAAATAAGGCACAGCTTCTCCATCAGGGCAGGACATTGACAAGGTGTCTTTGCCCTGTTGAGAATACTGAGTACTAAACTTCATGACTTGGAAGCAGTGAGTGGTTAAGAAAATGACAGCTAGGGCGTGGCAGATGTACCAGATGGATGCAGATTCTACTAAACATGTCACAGACACAATCAATCAGGAAGCCCCCAGTGAGCCACCCAAAGGGCTCATGGGCACTCCCAGCAGCAGGAAGAGAGTTTCACAGAAGACTAGCGAGTGGGTTCATGAAGCTAGCCCAAATCTATGGACAACAAAGTGAAGACTGTCAACAGGTCTGGCTTTAATCTTTATGAGAGGATTGATAGAAGAAACATGAGCTTTAAGAATTCTGTTACACAAGGTAGCAAAAAGTATTCAGCAGGTGTATCATAGGAAAAGCCTGAGAAAGCCTCAGAATCTCTAGCAGGGCTGACAAGGTATTTCTCTCAGGGGGTGACTGCTTCCTCAACTGTGAAGTCAGCAAGACTTCAAGGAACATGAAAAAAAAATCAACAAAAATATGACACCACCATAAGAACACAGTTTTTCAGGCATCAACCACACAGAAATGTAGATCAATGATTTACCTGATAAAGAATTCAAAATAGCTATTTTAAGGAATCTCAGTGAGCTACAAGAAAACATTTAAAGATAACACAGTGAAATCAAGAAAAAAATACAAAATGCAAAGTTTAACAGAGAAATAATTTAAAAAGAACCAAACAAATTCTGTAGCTACAGAACATAGTGAATGAAATGAAAAATGCAGTTGAGCACATCAAAAGCATACTGGCTCAAGCAGAAAAATGATTCTGTGAAGTAAAAGACAAGATCTTTGTAATTATTCAAAGGAGAACAAAGAATGAAAAAGAGTGATGAAAGACAACATGATCCATGGAATATCCAAAAGAAAATAGAGGGAGAAAGGAATAGAAACCTTAAAGATTTAATGACTGAGAACTTCTCAAGTCTGGGGAGAGATTTGGACATCCAAATTAATTAAGATAATATATCATCCCAAAATTTCAAACTAAAATGATTGTCCCCAAAAACATTATTGTATAGTTGTCTTGAATCAAAGAGTATTTTAAAAGCAGCAAGAGCAAAATTCTCTCATAGAAGGGAATCCCCATAAGGCTACCATTAGATTTCGTAGAAGAAACCTTGCAGATTAAGAGAGTGGAATGGTATATTCAAAGGGCGGGGGTGGGGGGAGAGAAGAGCAGGCAAGGGACCTCTGCCAACCAAAATACTTTACCCTGCAAAGTTGTCCTTCAGAAGTGAAGGTAAGGTAAAGACATTACCAAACAAAAGCTGAGGGAGATAATCACAATGGGACCTGCCTTACAAAAAAGGCTGAAAGGAATTTGCCAAGTTAATTAGAAATAAATATAAAAACATATGAAAGTGTATACTTAACTTTACCAGTGTGTTTTACAATCAATTCAGAATACTCTAATAATGGGCGCCTGGGTGGCTCAGTTGGTTAAGCGACTGCCTTCGGCTCAGGTCATGATCCTGGAATCCCTGGATCGAGTCCTGCATCGGGCTCCCTGCTCGGCAGGGAGCCTGCTTCTCCCTCTGACCCTCCCCCCTCTCATGTGCTCTCTCTCTCTCATTCTCTCTGTCTCAAATAAATAAAATCTTTAAAAAAAAAATACTCTAATAATGCAATGTGTTAATTTGTGCAGTGTCAGTTAACCTTAATGTAAGGATTAAAGGAAGAAGTATTACAAACTACAATCATTTTAATGGTTATACAATAAAAAGAAGTTGCAACATTAAAAACATAAAATATGTAAGGAGGAGTAAATGATTCGTTTTTAAATGCAATTGAAGTTGTTAGCCTAACATAGGGTTTTATGGTAACCAAAAACCTAAAACTTGGAATAGGTTGAATAAAAAAAAAAGGATTGAGAGAAGTGAATCAAAGCATACCACTATGGAAAATCCTAAATTCACAAAGGAGGACAAGAAAGGAAGAAAGAAACAAGAGAATCACCCAACCTTACCTATCATTAATTCTTTAAATATAAATGGATTAATCAAAAGATGACCAAACTATCTGCTGCCTAGAAGAAACTCATTTCAGCTTTAAGGACACATAGAGGCTCAAAGTGAAGTTATGGAGAAAGATATTCCATGCACATGGAAATATAAAGAGAGCAGGAATAACTGTACTTATTTGAGAAAAAAAAAAAACTATCATAAGAAAAAACTAATGAAATAAGGAATGCCATATTATAGGTAAAGCTATCAGTCATCAAGAGTAAATACCAATCATAAATATACATGAACTCAACATCAGAGTACCTAAATATATTAAGAAAATACACATACATATTAAGAGAGAAACAGACAACAATACAAACATGAAAGAGGACTTGATTACCCCACTATCAACAATGGATAGATTATCCTAAAAAATTAATAAGGAAATGTGTTAGCACTATAGTTTAGAATAAATGGACCTAACAGATATATAGAGGACATGTCTACCAACAGAAGCAGGTGAACAGGGAACATTATTCAGGTTAATGGATACAATTTATGTTTTCTGACCACAATGACATGGAGCTAGAAATCAATAGCTGGAGGAAAGCTGGAAAAATCACAAATGTGTAGAAATTAAACACACTCCTGAACAACCAGTGAGTCAAAGAAAAATCGAAAGGCTAGTTAAAAAATATCTTGAGACAAAAGAAAATAGAAACACAATAACCTATAACTTTTCTATGAGGGAAGTTTATAGAGATAAAGATCTCAAATAAACAACATAACTGTACATTTCAAGGAGCTAGAAAAAGGTAAGCCTCAAGTTAGTAAAAGGAAGGAAATAACAAGATTAGAGCAAAAATAAATAAGGACCAGAAAAACAACAGAACCTACAGCTGGTTTTGTGAAAGATAAAAGTGACAAACATTTAGCTAGACAGAAAGAAAAGGAAAAATCAAATTCAGAAATAAAAGTGGTGATGTTACAGTTGATACACTACAAATACAAAAGATCCTAAGAGATTACCATAAGCAATTATAGGCTAACAAATATACAACCCATTAAGATTAAATTATTAAGAAATAAAAAATATGAACTGTCCAATAAGGAGTAAGAAGACAAAAGCAGTAATCAAAAACCTCTCAACAAATGAAAGCCCAGGACCAGACGGTTTCTTTGGTGAATTCTTTTAACAGTTGAAGAATTACCACAACCATAAAATGAGTTTGGGAATGTTCCCTACTCTTCAATTTTTTGGAGGCCAGCATTACCCTGATACCAAAGCCAAATAAGCTAAAAGAAACTATAGACCAATATCCCTGCTAAATATAAATGCAAAAAATGTTAACAGAATACTATCAAATAAAATTTAACAGCATATTAAAAGGATTATACTCCAAAATAGAGTGACATTTATCCCTGGGATACAAAAAATGATTCAACATATGCAAATCAAAATGTGATAAGCCATTTGATAAAAATTTAACATCCTTTCATAATAAAAATGCTAAACAAATTGTTTTTTATGATATGTAAAAAACATATTTACATATCATACATATTTACATATTATGATATTTACATATCATAAAAAACACCATAAAAGACAAGTCCAGAGCTAACATATACTCACATGAAAATATAAAAGCTAGTCTTCTAAAATCACGAACAAGACAATGAGACTCATTCTCATCACCCCTATTCCATCATAGTACTCAAAGTCCTAGCAAGAACATTCAGGCAAGAAAAAGAAATTGAGAAGTCAAATAGTTTGTTTGCAGATGACATGATCTTATATGTGGAAAATTCTAAAGACTCCACTGAAAATTGTTAGAACTAATCAATGTATTTTCAGTAAAGTCAAAGAATACTAAGCATACAGAAATCAGTTGCATTTCTATACACTTACAACAAAATATATGAAGAAAAAAAACTGTCTTACAACTGTATCAAAAACAGAAAAAAAAAAAATACACAGTGATGTATTTCACTAAAGGGATGAAAGATCTGTACACTGAGAAAAAAACTTTGATGAAAGAAATTGACAAAGACACAAATGAATGGAAATATATCCTGTGTGCTGGGATAGAACTAGATGATAAAATATCCATACTCCCCAAAGCCATTTATAGATTACATAGAATTCCTAACAATTCTTTTTTTTTTTTTATTTTACTTTTATTTTTTTAAGATTTTATTTTCTTATTTGACAGAGAGAGACAGAGTGAGAGAAGGAACACAAGCAAGGGGAGTGAGAGAGGGAGAAGCAGGCTTCCCACTGAGCAGGGAGCCCGATGCGGGGCTCGATCCCAGGACCCTGGGATCATGACCTGAGCTGAAGGCAGACACTTAATGACTGAGCCACCCAGGTGCCCCCCTAACAATTCTAATGGCATTTTTTTCACAGAAATATTTTTTAAAGTGCCAAAATTTGTAAGGAACCATAAATGACCTTGAATAACCAAAGAAAAAACAAAGGTGGAGGCATCACACTTCCTGTTTTCAAACTATATTACAAATACTGTCATCTAAATAAACACAGACAAAGGGAAAAGAATTCTCTCAATAAATAAAAAATAAACACTTGTATAACAGTCAACTCATATTTGAAAATGGACCCAAGAATACTCAGTGGGGCAAAAATAGTCTCTTCCATAAATGGTGTTTGGAAAATTAAATAACCCTACATAAAAGAATGAAATTGGACCCTCTCTTACACCACTTACAAAAATAAACTCAAAATGGATTCAAGATTTAACTCTAAGACTGAAACTATAAAACTCCTAGAAGAAAGCAAAAGAAAAACTCCTTGACATTGATCTTGGCAATGATTTTTTTTGCATGTGATACCAAAGGCACAAGTAGCAAAAACAAGTGGATTATGTCAAACTAAAAAGTTTCTTCACAGAAAGAAAAAGAAAGCAACCAACGGATGGAATGGGAGAAAGTATTTGGAATCATCTATTGGATAAGAGGCTAATATCATCCAAAATATAAGAAACTCCTACAACTCAATAGCCAAAAAAAAAAATCTAATTTAAGAATGAGAAGACCTAAATAGATATTTTTCCAGAGAAGACAGACAGATGGCCAACAGGTACATGAAAAGTTGCTCACCATCAGTAATCATCAGGGAAAGGCAAATCAAAGCCACCATAAAAAACCACATCACAGATGGAGGAGGAGCAAGATGGAGGAGTAGGAGACCTGAATGTCGTCTGGTCCCAGGAATTCAGCTAGATAGGGATCAAACCATTCTGAACACCTACAAACTCAACAGGAGATCAAAGAAAAGAATAGCAACAACTCTCTGAACAGAAAAGCGACCACTTTCTGGAAGGTAGGATGTGCAGAGAAGTGAATCCGAGGCGATATTTGGGAGGATAGAC